>NC_087204.1:16747248-16754748 GCF_015104395.2 Macrobrachium nipponense | reverse complement strand
CAAAATTATGCGTTTTGTCTTATTGGAATAATAAACAAACTCTTTTTAATATATTTATGGCAGCGAAAGAGAAAGTAAAAAAATCCGATGGTCAGAGATTTATAAAACTTATATATGAAAAAAAAAAATTATACATTTTGTCTTATTGGTACAATAAAAGCACTCTTTTGAAATATACTTAAGACATCGAAAGAAGATTGTAAAAAAAATGATGGTCAGAGATGGATAAAAAACTTATTCTAAAAAATAAAGAATTTTGTCGTATTGGGAATAATGAAAGCACCCTTTTCAAATATATTTATGATGGTCAGAAATTTATGAAAGTTATATTTCTACAAAATTATGCATTTGGTCTAATTAAAATAATAAAAACCACACAGTTTTTTTAAGAGACGATTATTCATTTTACAGTGTATAGTCTACATTTAAAAGCCCATACTGACCTGAGGTCATTTTACTGAGTGACGCAATAGTAGGAGCTCAATAGAAAAGCTACCCCAAAAAATGAATGTAGAGAAGAAACCAAAACTAGATCTCCGAAACTAACAGCCTCTATATTTGGTAGGAACCAGCTAGACCCTGTAATGGTAACATTAGAGGCGCGAGAAATAGATTAATGGGACATCGCATTAAGATGGCGCCATACTGAGGCCAGATTCACCCTCTGCTTGTTTTGGGAAGTTCGTTGATCGATTGTTCATTTTGGATTTTTTTGTTTCCAGAAGTATAACGCCTTCTTTTTCTTTTGTAATAATAGTATTCATTACAAAATCCTTAAATTGATTTTAGCAATATTATACCATCCAACTCAACATGGGCTACTTGATAATACGGGGTGTCCATAAAGTCCCAGTACCATTACAAGTATCTATAGTACAGAATGGTACTGGGTTTTTATGGACGCCCTTTACTTAGAAAATAGTGGAACTCATAAGCCACTAGATTTGACATAGAATGTAATATCTATTTAAGAAAGGATAGCCGCCAACTTATATATAAAAAAATCGTAGTTAAGCCACATAATAAAAGACAATGAATAAAGTTTGGTATAATTTGCTTTAATAATTAGAAAAATAATCGCTCTATAGTGTGTTTGCACCGTTTAGTAAACTATGGTTCCTTTGGGAAGTCTATCTTGAGCAAAGATACCAAGTAGCCAAGTTCAACATTCGCTGTTTGCCTTATCTTCGTACAGAAAGATGCATTTTTTTTTCTAGTCAAATTCTGCACGTACTACTAAACATATAATTAAAGTGTCCATGACTGTTTTCTATTTTTAAGCCACATATATCTAACCGTTTTCAAACACTGTTGGTTTGTACGCTTAACGGTAATTACGTCCATCCTGTTTCCTGTATCATAAATTGGATGAAAGATTTTATACAAATTATCTATATCTGAAACGTTAATGGACTTTGTAAAAGGACTGCAATGACGCATTAATGCTTCTGATCAGATATGCACGTGATATCTCGTTAAAGATTCGAGTAAACCATTATACCATGACAATGTTAGAGTTGCTCCCTACATCAATAGACTAATGCGTTTCTTTGTAATTAAATGGATATTCCACATAACTGAAAGACTGGGAATTAGAGGAGTACCTGCGCTGACAGCAAAATGTATTTACAACAAAGCATTCTTAAATGCATATATAGCAGGCACGGAGCAGTTTTAACTCGAACTGATTGGTAATAATATTTGTCTTCACTCCACCTGCACCATTTTCCCTAATTCTTCTTGTCGGCCAAACAATAGTGACACGACCTCCCACTAGTCATTATATTTACGCGGTCGAACATGAGTTTCGGTAACCTAACCTCCAAATACCCCACTGCCCTAAGTTTGGTCCACCACGATGCGCGCTTTTTATTAAAACTATTCCATCACCGTAAACAACGGGTCTCGTTCACTTGTGGAAACTATTGTTTTATTTAAAACAATAGTTTTCATTGAATCTGACAATACTGATATCCACGTAGTGAAATATTACACACACTCGCTAGCTTCATTGGTGAGAGACTATATTGCTCGACTCCAAGCAAATGCAGAGGGAGCTATGGACCCAAAAAGTGAAATATTCACTTGGTGGTCAGTCGTTTCTTGGTGGGTCACAGCAGAGCGGTATGTAGTAATAAACCTTAAAGGAAATCATTGGTTATATATACGTATATATATGTATGTGTGCGTGTGTTTGTATGTGTGTGCGTACCACACGCATTATATGTTATATGTACATCGAGTTACAAATGTCCATTAATATCTAAATCGCTCTACCTCGGAATTAATATATTTTCATATATGTTAACTGAAGGGGAATTTTTTAGTCGATAAGAAATTTGTCGGCTAACATATATGAAAATATATTAATTCCGAGGTAGAGCGAATTAGATATTAAAGGACATTTGTAGCTCGATGTATGTATATGAATCACGGTAATGTGATATAACTCATATATTATATGTATGTATGTATAATATTGCTTCGAACACCCTACCTACAATAATCCATCCGCTAACACGAAGAGGTAATCTGAGCACAAATTATTAAAATATTCACGTACAAATGAGCTGAACCTAGACGTCTGAATACTACTAGAGGGTACATATAAACCTAATAAGAAAAAAAACCAAAAGGGGGAAATCGCAATGCAGTACTTCAGCAGTGTATGCAAGCTGATATAATCATATGCAAATTAGCCTCTCCCAGATTTACCCCTTTTCGTGTCTTTTGTTAACTGCGTAAAACGTTACTAAGTGGCTTCTCTTATCTTTTTTTTCTTCCCTGTCTCTTTTGCTTCTTTGTTCCTGAAACGATCATCATCGTTATACGTGATTATTACACCAATTATCTCCTCAGATAGCTTGATATAGTCATTATGGTAATGACTGCAGAACTTTTCATTCGTTAATTTAACATCATTTGTGCTTTGTTGCTTTAATTTCCGTATTTCCTGGGATAGCTCGATTTTATCTGCATGAGAGAGGGCAACGGTTAAACAAACAACTTTAAATAAAACAAGGTGTGTTCTGAACTTCAGCTTACTCAGCACGCATGCACGATTTCCTCTCCCCTCCCCCCTTTGCATAAGTTCTAAACGTTATATCCCTAACTTTTAGCATAAATCAAAACGCGCTAAAATCTATGGTCAATAGAGCGTTGTTTCATCAACGAAAATTAGAAAAAATACGCTATATTTTATTAAAATTAATTTTTCTGTACTGTTTAACATACATATTATATATTTTTTACATTTTCATTCTAATAAATAAATCATAAATATCCTATCCTCAAATTCCTGCACGATGTTATCTGCATCAGAAAGGCCAACGTTTAAACAAACCAGCTTCAATAACATAAAATAATAATGTACCATTTCTATAGAGGTTAATATTTTCTGAACAATATCAGAGTTTATATATATATTTTGGACAAGTAATTTATTCTCGAATATATATTTTTAAACACATTCGTATCTAATTTTGTAATTTCTTTATGTGTATCATAAATAAAGGGTTTCATGAGGACAACGAACCTTGGATGCTCGTCTCGATATCCTGGACAGTGCTCCTAATTGCTCCGTCCAATTCTGTCGATGGCCCTACATAGGCAAACCCCTGTCACCTCTCTCTCTCTCTCTCTCTCTCTCTCTCTCTCTCTCTCTCTCTCTTTCTGTATGTGGCGTGGGGGGGGGGGGGTGTGTTTGTTTGTGTTATTTCAAGATTATTGTATAAATAAATATAATGACGTACAACAACTTAAACAAGGTGTCATAATAAAATAGTAATTCCATGTGCTCTTAATTGATGTCAGTTCCACTGACATCAATTAATAACTGGATTCAGTGTATAATATTCGTTTTGAAACCACTGGAAGATTCATATGTACAGGAACAAATAATGCACACAGACCCACAGGTCCGTCTAAAAATAACCGTCCCCTCGTAAGACCGATCGATGAAAACATAATGATTTTATTTTATTTGCCTCTTCTTTGCTGTTCGCAGGTTGCAGGATTCCAGGCCATCAACTTCAATGACCTCATCAGTTTTAACGATACCTCATGATTTCAGAGCGTTTGCTCTTCGGGCGAGAGGATTTAGTTTCCTTTTACTTCCATTTACTTATGATTTTAGGCAAGTCCTCGGCATGAGAGAAGGAAGGTTAATACGCCTAAAGTGAAAAGCAGAATCCTTTAAGAAAAATGAAACACTCGCACACCACCTACACCTTAGTACCAGAGGTTTTAGCTGATAGTTTTAGCATGTTAATGTGAGTAGTGGTTGTATCCCTGCGCTTCTGAGAGAGAGAGAGAGAGAGAGAGAGAGAGAGAGAGAGAGAGAGAGAGAGAGAGAGAGAGAGATATCAACCCATTTTTGACCGATTAATCTAAATCTGGTCCTCGGTGCGTGTGTGTGTGTGTGTGTGTGTGTGAGAGAGAGAGAGAGAGAGAGAAGTAATGGCACTAACTCATTATTCAGGGGAAGATAAAACTTGCATCTCATCCGCCTTGGATGCGAAACATCGAGAGATCGTATCATACAAAGCACTCGTTGGTTCATTATATAAACATCACAACGGCCAGATATGACTCGGCCAGCATCCCCTGTTATCTCGAGAAGCAATAGCTTAAGACTGACTACTGCCAACGTGAATCCGTATTTATTAGGGGATTTACATGCAACGTTGCAGTCACTCAGAGCTTGGCAGCCTTTAATACTGCATATTTTTCTCTCAGAAAAAAAGATCTAGGCGACGGATATGAGGAGATGAAGGCTTATAGCTGAACTAAAATTTAATGTGAGAGAGAGAGAGAGAGAAAGAGAGAGAGAGAGAGAGAGAGAGCTTACAGTACTCGCACTCGTGTTGCGTTGATCGTGTTGCAGTGTAAATCAAAACTTGGACATTAGTCTTTGAATACCTTTGACACACCATGGATATTTGGGTCTAAGAAACATAATGATCACATAGAAAACGAGAACTAAGTATTTCACTAGCGAATGAGGTTATCCTTTATGAATACTCTGAATATTCACATCAATAGTCCAGGTTTAATGTTTACATTAACAGCACGTGGTCAATTTACAATTACAGACTTCTGTAGTCGATACATACAAGGAGAAACATATTCATCAATGATAATTTCAGTAGGAATAATAAACAATAAGTATTGTACATCCTTTGCTAAAATTGATAAAAAAGAACTTAATCTTCAGAAAATACTAAAATTTTGATTTTCTGGAAACCTACGATGGAAAAAATATTTAACCGAATCTGAGAGACGAAATGAAGTGATCGGGGTCACTCCGCCCCGAAAAAAGGCTCAAACTATTATTGTGAAAAATCTCCACGTCAATAGTCAGCCGTCATGAGAATTCAGATTAAGCAGCAGTTTCCATCCATATATTAATCTGATGGTCTTGCAGACTCTTACAAGTATCAACAGAGTTTTAATCATAAGCCAGGGAAAACGTGGAAAAAACATAACCTTGTTTTAAAAGTCAATTTTTTTTTTTTTTTTTTTTTTCTTTTATCATATCTATCTATCTATCTATCTATCTATGTGTGATTCTCCCAACCACCAAACGTATCTGTGAACTGCCCTTCGTGATGGCAAGCCCTTGATTTCAAATTTTCAACACCCCGAAGCCTTAGACATAGAGTCAAGGGGAATGCATGGATTGCTAACTTCAGACTTCGGTAGATTTTTTTTTCCTTTATTTTTTTCCTAATATACTTCAAAGTGAATTGTTTTCTCCGGAATCGAGAAATGTATATGAACAAAAAAAAAGTCTAGGGATACATTGTTCTAATACATAGTGCATGTATCGTTTTAAAAAAATAAAACTTTGACAGTATCTTTTTAGTTACTTGGTTTCTAAGTTAAAATGATAAATGTGAGCTTTAATTCTTCTTTCAAGTATAAAATGACGATTCTATATTTTTCTTATACGTACATGCATTTATACATGCGCTTGCCTTCAAACACACCCCCACACAGACACACACACACACACACACAATACCACACACACATATTATATATATATATATATATATATATATATATTATTTAATATATATATATATTCATATATATACGAATATTTATATATATATACTAATACTATATATATATATATGTTATTAATTATATTATTATTATATATATTACTAATTAGATGTAGGGAGCGTGGAAGAGGAAACAAGGTTTCTCGAATTTATTAAAAAGTATTTTATACCTAATTCAAACAGAGGCTCAGTTAAATTATGCCTTTGAATTTTAACATGAATCAGTTAATCTTAGAACGAAAAGTAATTTTTCCAGCGCTGCTTTTTTCTGGAAATTACAAAAACTTTTTTTCTTTTTTTTATTGTCATTTTTGCTTAATAGACGGTGAGCGGGATCAATTCAAGTTAGGAGATAACTGAAAAAAAGTAAACTTTATTCACAGTGATAGCTCCAGACGCCAAAAGTTAAACCATAAATAAACTGGGAAATAAAGATGCCACGTGAGAGGCTTAGGGAAGAAGAAATTGAAGAAAAGCTTCTTTTTGCAGTCTGGTAAAAGCAAAGTCGCAGTTGTTGAAAGACTTAATCTCGAATGCAAACCAGAAGAATGACTGACAAGTTTCTCTTAAGAACCTTTACGAAGTTTTCCCTAATTGATATTAAACTTCTCCGTTTAGGATTCTACAAGTTTATCAACCTCTCTGTCTCGTTCTCTCTCTCAAACTGACTTCTACTCATTTCAGTTGTTAAACGGCCGTTTGGAATCCTATACGAGTGTAACAAGGCGTAATGAGACCTCCAGCTTACCCGAGGCACGTGGTAAAATCTAGGTTCAAATAGCACGTTGTTTCACCAACGAAAATTAAAATAAATACGCTATATTTTATTATAAATAATTGTTCTGTACTGTTTAACATGAGCATTACTTACTTTTTACATTTTCATTCTAATAAAAAAATCATAAATATCCTATCCTAAAATTCCTGTATCTTTAACTCAATGTGAAACAGCTTTTTCAGACCTCTTTAGGCTTTTCCACAGGGCTTTCCTAATCCCCCAACAAGGACCAGAACAGCAAGAACAACAACAAGCAACAAAGTAGTTTGTAGGCTTACTACCCGAGTAAGTGAAAGCTGCAAGTGTGGAATGAACGAATCAGTTTACAATAGATATAGCAGTTCAGGAAATCACTTACTTCTGCAAGACATTCTTGCTTTCTACTCCATATTCACTTCAGAATGAAAATGGGATTTTGTTGTTTAATTTTAAAAAAAATGTATCGTTGGTGGAAAAATAAGAATAAAGAAAGATTCGAGGAGGCCTTTTTGAAGACCTTCAGCCGTTTGTCTTAATGCGTATGGAGAGTTAAGGCCATATTTGCCTTCTTGATTACTGGGCTAATTGGAGTGGGAAAAGTCCGCACTGAGATAATATATATATATATATATATATATATATATATATATATATATATATATATATATATAT
>NC_087204.1:16694748-16737248 GCF_015104395.2 Macrobrachium nipponense | reverse complement strand
ATTCGATTTGCATTCCAGATGATTCACGACCACCTCCTCAGGTGATAACGGAGACGTAGCCGGAACTCAACAGCTTGTATGACTACCAATGACGCTTAATTATGGTCTTGACGTTTGATACATATTCTGTTTCTTGAATGACAGGAAAGCTGTAGAAAGTGTCTGCTACTACGATTCATTGTTTTATTAGGGAATAAAATCACGAGCGGGATTTCTTCCTTATGGATTGCTGTCATTTTTATTAAATATCGTATGGAATGAATGGTTGTAGAGAAATAAGCACGAGATAGCATAGACAATATAGCCAAATGAACCAGCACACTAAATTGTAAACAATGAGAAGTCGAATCTTCCAGAATCTTTGACTTGTCTTTTCCCACCGTCTAAGGCTTCTTTTACACCAAGCGAATCGAATCGATTCGATTCACGCAGAATCAACACGATTCATCACGATTCGTCTTTATTCGCCAACCTCATTTCAATGTGTGACCGCTTACTTCGAGCTAATCGGCATGATTTGAATTGACTCGATTCGCTCGGTGTAAACGGTCACATTGAAATGAGTCTGGCGAATCAAGATGAATCATGAATCGTGTATTAAATATATATATATATATATATTATATATATATATATATATATATATATATATATATATATATATATATACATATATATATATATATATAGATATATATATATATATATATATATATATATATATAAATATACACGTTGACCCGGGATCTCTTACTCAATTCCCCCACATGCCGAGAGAGAGAGATTTCTTAAGAAGGAATACTTTTGATATCTATCATCAATCCAAATGTAACTGTTGTCATTTTAGTTGAAGTTAAAAAAATATATTACAGCGTAGAATATTCAAAGACTATTATTACCATCATTAAGAAAACTCGTATTTCACATTATTCACGCAGCATATTAAAAAGAAAACTCTTCCAGGATAAATCAAACCCAGTAATGAAAACTTAAAACCAGTTACCTCGGATAATTAAAACAGCCATGATTACAACAGTGGCGTAAACGGAATAAATAAATGTCAGTCTTGTCGGTCTGTCACCTCTAGTCTATTTTCGGCCAAAATGGCTTTTAATGCGACCCTGGAAGTGATGTTTGGTTTTAATGAAATACATCAAATGCGTCGTAATTAACCAGCCTGGGATATACTCGCTCATAATCAGTACCATGATTGCAATTGCTGCTCTTGAAAAATGTTAAAAATGTTTTTTTTTTTTTTTTTTTTTTTTTTTTTCATTAGATAAAGTCTTGTTCGGGTACACACTGTATTCCAAATGAAATAAAAACAAATACTCAAAAGTTTTTTTTTTTTAGATCAAGTCTTGCTCAGTTGAAATGTATTTCAAATGAAATAAAAACAAATACTGAAAAGCTTTTTGGCGACAGTTAGGTCCCAACAAGTAGTAGTAAACGTCTAAAGCATAAAAAAAAAATCCCAGATTCACAACGTTTTGAAACCAGTTTCGAAAAATTGCTTCCGAGATACCTACGGGCAGGACCCACTAAAAGACAGGTCAGCCGGGCGATGACGTAACACGCGCTCATAGCAGGCAGGGCCAAGTATTACTGGCTCGTCGGTACAATACAAAATTGCCCATTTTTCGTATTTGCATTAATTATTTCACTTTGTCACAAATTACAGCCACACTTGTCATAACTGTAAGTTACTTTTTCTATCGATAACGAATTTTAAGACCTCTGTATTTCTATTGTTTTAAACATCTTGACGTAAATTGTAATGAAGATTACTAAGAACACCTCAGGCATTCAATGAATGAAAATAAATCTGTCCTCAAGTAACCTACTAGTATATGTTTATAACAGTACTCAATAATGAACTATCCTTGGTTTACAATCTGTAAATCTTGGGCCATGGGTAAATTTATTCAGTCGTCTCGGGTTATTCATCACTAATCCCTTGTCTGAACGACCTATCAAAGTGAGTCCTGCCTACTTAAACAACGAGTGGTTCAAAATTGGAAAAGGTAACTATCTATTGAAGAGCCAGATGCGACGACCACACTCAAACATTATGGACAGAATATAAACTGCACCCAGCTTCACAAAAATCATGCAATTAAAAAGATAGGCGATAAAATTCGACCTTGCTAGAACCCTTAATTAAGAGTAGTACAATCCTCTGTCCGTGTGAAAACAACGTGATAAATAAAACTGCCCGTGACACGACTGACTTATTACCATTGGAAGTTTCATTCACCATATCAGGCCTATTTCATAAATCAAAGTCAAGCAGAACAGCGCTGTATCAAATTATGATATGGAATATTGCACATAAAAGTCATACTTTCAAGTTACGTCAATTACGTTCATCTGTGACGTCATGCACATTTTGTTTGAATGCGAATGGTATATGGTACGTCACTATCCCGACTGATTGGGGACTATCATATACTTTATTCCCGTTGATCTGAATGGCTGCATATTCATGAAATACGACGGGTGATTATTGCGCTGGGTAATACACTAGGATTTATATGTGTTTCATTTTGACATGACGGGTAAATCCGTTTCATTTTGACATGACGGGTAAATCCGTTTCATTTTGACATGACGGGGACATCACAATTGGTTGTGGATTATTCAGGTACAGTGGGAGCTTGTTCCAGAAAATACGTGTAGGTGTTACATGACGAATATATATATACATACGTACATACACACATATGCTATAAATGATTACCACAACATTCAAATTCGCAGCTTTCAGTTACCCTATTGAACAGATACCCGGTAATATGGGATGTTTTTTTATTCTTTCTTTATTTATTTATTTTTTGCAGTCACCTGGCGAACTGCATGCATAAACGTACAAATAACTACTGTGTTTATATACACGCACGAATACTCGATTCAAAGTTTTTTTTCTTTCTTTTTTGGTAAATATGCCAGAATATTTACAGATTATGAAGACACCGTTTCCATTTTTATTCATTTATATATCTATCTATTTATTTATTTATTTATTTATTTATTTATTTTGCTAAACTATCGGGTTACCCTGGAAAGATGATGACTACCATACTCATCCCGGCACTCAGGAATGGTTCACCACCCCTGAGGTCTCAGCTATATAGTTCCGTGTCGCCTCAGTGTAAAATGTTTCTTTATCTGTTTAGGAAAGCTTATTACATAGCAGTTTCAATCATTTTCTGGTTTTAATCTAACAGGATCTTAAAATAATTGAAGCTAGGACTCCTTAATTCTCCTTTAAATAGGGGATGAGACATTGTGTGGCAAAAGAGTCAGACCTGAAGTAATGTTTAGTCCTATATCCAAAACGAAGCAATGGTTAAGGTTCGCATGACAATATCCTAATGAAATCACTCTCACTTTTCAGATTAGTAGAGGCTTCTGGTTAACGTTCTCCAAAGCCAGCGAGATATTTACGGAATCGTTAGAAAACCCAAGGTTTCCTTTCTACACTGATTAAAACTATATTTGGGTATCATGATAGGATGTAGTGCAAACGTTAACCTGTAAAGCAGATGGACGACGAGATGGTTCCTCATCTGCGAAAGTGATGCTAAATGCAACGTCAGCATTATTATCTTAAAACCCTTTTATTTACACAAGCAACGAGATGCAGGCCAAAATCCTGCATCTCTCCTTGTCTCGACGAAGGCTAATTGTTTTAAAATGCCTTCGATCCTTTAAAAAGAGAAACTAATGAGACAGAAGGGAACTCATGCAAACGGAGGTAAATACACAGCCTCCTTACTGGAGGTATTAAAAAAAAAAAAAAAAAAAAATCGGTATATTCAAGTTTTAATCATCTCGTGAGTCGTGACCCTTCTTAGCTCTCTATGATGCTCCATATTGCAGGGAAATCTCAATATCTAGTTCAGAAGTGCCAGTTAGGATGCAAGCACATTCTCCATCAATCAAGTTTCCAACATTGATTAGAGAGGGAATTCGTTCAGTCTTGGGTTTCGCATCCTTCGTTTTTTTATGAGGATTACAAAGAGGATGAATTGAATACCACGAATATTACGAAATGCATTAACTCTTCTCGTTCATTGTTTTTCACTATCCTTCATTAAGTGTCAAAATCTCACACCATTTCATGATTACGAACTAAATCGCAAAGCATACCGAACTGTGCAGTTAGATATTTTTATATTCTTTTAAATCAATATTCAGCAACGTGTGAAGTTGAGAAATCTATAACTACTTCACGTCGTGATCGAAACCGGAAGTTCTCGGGTGAGAGATGAGGGCGATGAGCCACTGACCAAACCAACAAGGCGTGATCCGACCTACAGCTTACTGGGGGCGCGTGTTAAAATCTACAGTCAAATAGCGCGTTGTTTCACCAACGAAAATTAAAATAAATACGCTATATTTCATTAGATATAATTGTTCTGTACTGTTTAACATGCACATTATTTATTTTTTACATTTTTATTCTGGTAAATATTGCGCAATATGGCTAGCAGGCGATGAGGAGAGGAGGTCGGTATCAGAGAGAGATGGCGGTCGTTTTGGGCTTTGTCACAGATTAAAGAGGATTCGGGAAGGATGTGGATACAATCTATACAAACGATCTGGTCTCTGTTATTGGGATCAGGTGGATATGTTTTCTTATAGGGTTGATTGAAGCTGACGTGAGACTTAGGTATAAACGGACATGGTTTCCTGAGAAATTCCTTTTATGTAGGAACTATTAAGATGAGTGATATAAGGCTATAAAATAGTATTACGTTGGCCAGAATCTATGTAAATCGAATAGCACTAATATGATTCAAGTCTTCGACTTCGTATCAACGAAAATAACGCTTGGGATTCGTTGAACCTTTTCAAAGAAGACCTCAATATATAAGTCCCAGATCCTTTAATATCTCTGCAAGATTTTAGGTCAGAGATCAAATGTCTGGTCGCCCAGACAAGTGATGCCGTGACATCTATTTTCCTTTGAGGGAACGCCTATTGAATTACTTCCTGTTCATGAACACGGTTTGGCCTGAATCTGAGCAGGGATTTATTCACATCTATATTATTGCAATTATTAATGAATTCTCTAAGGCACTGCAACATTTACTATTGACGCAATTTACAACGAAAGGGCGGCTTTTATTTGTGCATTTAGTAATATTCTGTAACATTTATCATATTCATGGATACAGAATTAAAGATGTCATTCATTATGACTTGTCACGCTTAATTTATGTACGAAATTAATTTATAGCTAAAGGTTTTATTTGCACGTTTTCTCGCAAACTGTAATATTTTGAAACCTACAAAGAGATGAATCTTCAGTTGCCACACCTCAAAAAATACTTTAGCGTCGATACCTTCAATGTGTGTGTGGGAAGTAATGTGAACTTCAAAGGTCAATGCTCCTTAAGAGACCTAGTTGAGGTTAAAAGGTCAAATGTCTGAACAGCGAGAGAACTGAAACCATTATATATCTATTATTCGAAAACTACTGAAATAATGTGCTGCCACTTTTAATGTTCCCACTTCTGATAATTTCAAAGTGGATTTCTTACAAGCGATGATTTCCAGCGTTGTTTGTTATTGCTTTAAATAAATATTCTATCTTAATGCAAATATGATATCATTTATAATTTGTATGTTTGCCAAAAGATTAAATGAATTCATCACTAGAGAATATTTACTTAACATTTCTCGTGTGTATATTTTGTTATGTGAATAAACTTTAATAGTCGTGGACGGACAAAAATTTTTTTAATTTCTCACACACACACGCACACACACACACACACATATTATATATATATATATATATATATATATATATATATATATATATATATATATATATATATATATATATAAAACAAAGAACTAAATTAATTACATAAACCGCTTTCATAACCACAGAAATAATCATAGAGATAACGTCGGTTTCGGGTCTACCATGCACTGATACACACGTCTTAAAATAAGCAGCCTTACCTGTTTGAAAGAGTCATTTGCATATAAATTTCGAGGCACGAAAAAGCTGAGAGTTTACGTATTATGTAAAAGACACATTTGCATCAACTTTCGAAGTTCATGATAAGGTTATCGAAGATTTCTTACCCAGGTAAAAAAAAAAAAAAAAAAAAAAAAATAGCATTTAAAAGAAGACAAGCATATTTCTAACAGCATTTTCGTCAGGTATCTTCGATAAGACAAGAATAACCCCCCCACCAACCACCCTGACCCCCAAAACCCCCAAAAAAATATATATATATATACCGTAGGGTTGCAGAGGAGACGTTAATTGAAGAAGCCGTATCAAGCCTAGATCTAAACGGACAACTTGTCAGGCATCATTCATTAATAATTGCAATATCGATTGAGTTGAATATTGCACGACCGATGTACAGTGGATGTGGGCGTTCAGCTACCGACAATCAAGTAATAACACACTCCGATGTATAGATTTTATTGCAGTCCTTTCATCTACCATTTACATGCAGGTTTGTTCGAAAATAAGTAAAGAATTCTAAGTTTTCGTAATTACTTTTTCTCGTGCCCAATTAAGCATTACCAGCAAATTTGATCAGGGTCTCTTAAGATATAATATAATCTAATTATGGATGGAGAGAGAGAGAGAGAGAGAGACAGAGAGAGAGAGATTTCGTAGACAACCATGGGTATTGGAGATTACTGTAATATTAGTGACTGAAAGCTATGCGTAAAAAAGAAAAAAGAAAAAGAAAGAAAAAACTAGTTATCTCGAAAGGAAAAGCATTATCTTCCATAACCCATCTCACTCACCTCCCCTTCCCCCACCCCCACCCCAGTTGAATTTTCCTTGGCAATTTAAGAGACAAAAGCAGCCATTTTCAATTACTCTGACCAACGTTTACGATAAGGTTGAGATTGAGGATGCAAAGATACTCTCAGATTTAACCATCTTTCCTTCATCATAGAGAAGTTCGTTCGTCCTCTATCCCTCGCTGTCACTTACCACATATCAGTATTTACCCATACTTAGTCATATAACATAATATAAAGAGCAGACGCCCTCGGTCTCTTGGTATCATGGGCAGTGCCCAAGCTAACTGCAGAATAACTCAAATGCAAAGCGAGTTCTGCTTTCCCAAGGGATTCTCTCTCTCTCTCTCTCTCTCTCTCTCTCTCTCTCTCTCTTCTCTCTCTCTCTCTCTCTCTCTCTCTCTCTGCTTTGAGCCTTGGAATCAGTCTTGCAGAAGCAAACTCACTTATCCAGTGCTTCGAGATAGTGAGGAAAGACGCTCGCTTGATTCGTGAGAAGTAGCGTTGTAGCTTTATTTATCATTTCACCCGATTTATACAACCGAACCTCAGTTCAAAAAGCAGTTTGTGATAAGTTAGCTATATTTTGTATTATACTCATTCACAGGCAAGTATTGTACATTCTTCTGCCACCCCTTTAATAGAGAAAGTGTCTTGATGCATCTAACACCATATAACATCGCGTAGGTCCTAATAACTATTACCCTTGAATTACTCGAATTAATTTAGTTCATAATGGAAACATTCATAGAATAGTGACGTCATATTTTACTCTGGATATGTAATAAGTCGATTAAGACAACCATTCTGGTCATAAAATAAAGTGGAAAAGTTTTTCAAGCCTAATCCTGGCTTCTAAACACTATTTGAAAACTGTCTCGCAGAAGCGCTGTTACATCATTTGAGAGATAGACATATAGGCTACAATCAACTGATATTTAATACTCTCTGCTTACGGTACACCACCAATATATGAATAACAAGTTTAATGCGCTTTTGAGAATATAATCTAACATCGTTAACAAGGCGTTCATCAACGTACAATGTAAGCATCGTCGTGTGTATAGTGAAAATAAAAATAATAAAAATTTTAATAAAAATAATGAAAATAAAAATAATAAAAATCTAAATAAAAATAATAAAAATAAAAATAATAATAATAATAAGACTAGACATAATAATAATAATAGAAATGAAATTGAAATAATGAAATAATGACGATTTACTTGGGGTGTGTGTTTAAAGGACGTACGTTCGCCTAAAAATACTACGTACTATTTATCTTCTCGGGAAAATTTTATCTTAGAGTAAAGCTTTTGTTGAACCATTATGATGATTTACGTTGCCATTTAACGTTGCCGCTACGGCTTTTCCAGTTGAGTAAAATAATTTTTTCTTTATCGTTTCTTACAGCGTCAACGAATGATTTATAGCGAAGTCAGTACATTGTTGTAAACATTTGTAAATCATATTCTTGTTCAGTACCAAAAGAAAAAAAAATGCACCCTCTCTCTCTCTCTCTCTCGTCTCTCTCTCTCTCCTCTCCTCTCTCTCTCTCTCTATAATATATATATATATATATATATATATATATATATATATATATATATATATATATATATATATATATATATTATAATTAGCTTCTGAATTTATATTTATATTCGTATTTCTAATTCGTATATATAGCTTTTAGATGCGGGCATGGATCTACATTTGAAATTGTGTGTAATTTGCCTCAGATTGTTTATAATGATTTTGTTTTTATTTTAAAATATTTTGCGAAGGGATGAAATTCTTGCCAAGAAACTCTCATATATCTAATATTATCGATACCAAACGTTAACTAACAGCAGATTAAACCAAGGTAGTCATTGCAATTGAAGAAAAAAAAACATTCGAATCGTTAGGTAAAATATGTGACTTAATATTATAAAAATACAATCAGTTCTCCTCGTCCTTTGGTTAAATTTCCAGCTTAGAACTGAGAGAGAGAGAGAGAGAGAGAGAGAGAGAGAGAGAGAGAGAGAGAGAGAGAGAGAGAGAGTCGAACGAAAATCACTTTATATTTTCATGGCTTTACAAAGTTCCCATAAGTTTAAACTTTTCTTGCTTGTTTCGACATCCTCTTGAGGCTTTTACGGGATGAAATAATCCTTTGGCTAACCTTAAAAGGACTTCTTTGTTTTATGTATGTGTATATATATATATATATGTATATATATATATATATATATATATATATATATATATATATATATATATATATATATATGAGAGAGAGAGAGATAGAGAGAGATTTTTTAAATTATTAGGGCATCACTGAAAAGCAACTATGCAACCAAGTAGGTTCCAGAACAGATGATTTCATTGTTTTGAAAATTTTTAAGATCAAGTAATCCGTATACGGCAAAGCATTTACCACAAGAAGACACATACATAGATACGTAACTGCAATGTCTCTTAAGATGCGAATACAATGCGAGTCTATTCGCATTCGATCATTGCTCGCTCAGTGGTGAACAATTTCAGTTTTCTTTTATCACTCTTTGCCTGTGGGTCTGACGCTGCCCCACTTACTGGGTATGGAAAATTGGGCGTTTTTTTTCATTTTCACCCCAATTGCAAATCGTCACTTGATTCTTTTACTATACTAGTTTCAGGATTACGTGTTGCTCGGGGCGTGCCTGAATGCTGATATGGCACAAAAATTACAATGATTAAAACCTATTGTGTTTGTCTACGGGCGTTAACAGTCTTCGACAGAGGTAACGCTAAATAAAATACCTAATTCAGGAATGGATGGATATATGTGGAAAGAGATTGCTGAACAGATGTGGAAAGAGATTGCTGAACAGACAAACACACTGACTGTAATTTTTTTTACTAAATTCAAGGAGATTATTCCAAACTAATTCTTTTCGAACTGCCATTTCCGAGCACCCTTTACGCCTTCATATCTATGCTTCACTATCTTTAATACAGTTTCCTCCGCTTGATTTCACCGTTGTAGTGAAAAAAACCCGCGTCATATTATCAACAATGAGCGCTATCGTCGCAGACTGCAACGCAATAAATGGTTAGGTATTTGGTCACATTTTTAAACTGCAGTTGTTTTTAACATGTCGTTCAGAGAGCTACTTATTTCAGACTAACAGCGGCCATTGTTAAAATATATCGCTGTGAATTGCAACCCGGAATGAAGGAGGGTAAGTTTATGTTGCAGCAAACAATAACGATAACAATTTATTGGCGATACTACACTAAACCCCCCGAGAGAGAGAGAGAGAGAGAGAGAGAGAGATTAATACTTCTCTTGAACCAAAGCCAAAGTCTAGTATTTTGGTAGGGGATTTAAGTGGTAGTTCAACGAAGTGAAAAAATTAACGCGTGCATGATTCATTAATGATAAAACTGCAAGTTACGTAGCCGACCACGAATGAGTCTTTTTTTAGATATAAATATATAAATATATAGAGTTAGAAAAGGAAAAAATACATAATGTTGAGGCATGTAGTGTACGTTTACGCTTGTTCGTATACGGGGTAGAGGCATTCATGTTTGATCTAATGTACAACAAACCTGCATCAAGTTCGTAATTTTGCAAAATCTCCGCACTTGCAGATCGAAATAGACCTAAGAGAATCAGCACCCAAACAGAAACGAACTGAATGTTAGATATGACGATTCATGAATATAAGAAATATATAATATTCATCGCCTAGGCCGAGATTATACCCGGCCTTTAAAGCAACCCATCCAAGCTGGATGCCTGAATATTAGAACCAGACTAGCGGCGGGCAACAGTAGGCAGGCATTGTTTGAACCGTATTAGCACCGTTATTTTTCATCGCGGAAGAAAAGTAAGAGCATATTTGGAATCCTCGTGAAAAAGTCTATCAGAATATTTTTTTCCTTTTTCTCTACAACTTATATTAAAGAATTTAGCATGACCGGATATTATATTACTAGATAAATGCTTTGTATTACTATAGTAGATTCACATCACCCGTGCATCTGATGTCTAGTCTAGTCCCTGATTGGCTGTTGATAAGCCAATCACAGGGCTGGAAACTCTCAGTATCTCTCGAGAGAGTCCACATAGACAGAATGTATTTTCCACCTCTGCTGAGGAATACGTCTTTCAAAAGTATCCCTCAGGAGAGGTGGAATATACATCCTGTCTATGTGAACGCTCTCGAGAGACTGAGAGTTTCCAACCCGGTGATTGACTTATCAACAGCATATCAGGAGCGTCGGAAGGGACTGGCCTAGACATCAGATGCACAGTTGATGTGAATCTACTATAGCAACAAGGGTCTCACTGATAAAAGTAGTGGAAAACGGAAGATTCCGGTGGGAAAATATCTTAGAAGTCTAAGGTATTGATGATCTTTCGTATTCACTGATATTCAGGAGATTGTAAACGGTAATTTATGTTGTGTATAAGGTTAGTAGACTTTTCAAGACGCCTTGGGTAGAGATAAATTTTTAAGCTTATATACACTGAAGAACGGCTATTGGAAAGATAAATCTTTTATCTAATACACACTGAAGAACGACCGTTGTAGCGATAACTTTTTTAGTTTATATACACTGAAGAAGACTATTGGAGAGATAACCTTTTTTACTATATAATTAATTCATCAGTACGCTTAGTATTTAACAATGCAAATAGTACTAGTTTGTCATCGGAATCTCAATTCATAATGTGGAAGAATGGAAAAATAAAAGCTAAACAATCCAGAATAACAGATAAAGCTCTCTCTCTCTCTCTCTCTCTCTCTCTCTCTCTCTCTCTCTCTATTCGTCCTTTCCAAATCCACGTACGAAACACCGCTTCCTCGAAGACACGAATAAAGTATCATGGTCAGATCGGCTGCATCCGGCTTCCCAAAATTGGCATAAAGCTATGTTTACGACCCCTTGCCAAGCCAGATGATTGTTCGGTGTTGTGGGATGGATGCAAAATGGGAATAGATCTCGGAGGAGGTCGACTTCGAACGCTTTCTTGATCTGTACCTAAAATTTGTATATAGAAGAGATTTTGTTGCTTTGTTGTGTTTGGGCGTGTGTATAGATTTATAATTGGTCTGTGCCTGTGAATGCTGTTAATAATTATATGTAACGATCTGAATGAACGTATAAAATATAATTATTTTAAGAATGACCTCAAAGGTATAATTACAGACTTAAATAAAAATTAGTTGACTTAGAGATATCTTCGTTGTATATGTATGTTTAATATGTATTGTGAATATGTTTTTGTTTACCAGTGTTCTGAATAGCTGTCACCTATAATAATCCTTTAATTGTCTTGTCCTTGGATCTGAGCAGATTGTCTTAATATTTAATTTTTTTTATTGTACCCATGTTTATGCTTGTTTGGGAAGGTTACTTATGGTCGGCCTCTAGGTACTAATCTCTTTATAATCCCTATCTGTCAGATATATATATATATATATATATATAGATATATATATATATATATAAAATATATTATATATATATATATATATATATATATATATAGTAGGTATTTAGAAGATATATATATATATATATATATATATATATATATATATATATATATATATATATATATATATATATCAGATATATAAATTAATGGACGAAAGAAACTCTATAAGAACAGTTTATGAAGAATCTTGATGTCTCATTCGAAACCTAAGTTCATTGGTAAGATATCTTACTCACAATTAAAGGCAACGAAAGAAACGAACAAACAAGCAAACAAACAAACAAACAAACATAACAAACAGGAATCATTGGGATTTGGTCGATATAAAACGTATCAACTTATTCACCGATTATAAGATCAAGTGGACGATTATAACATCAAGTGGTTGCGCTTGTGATAGGTAACATTATGAAGAAAACAATACAAGCCGACCGTTTCTCAAGTTCTAAAAGGAACTGTATAATGCCTCGAAAGGTTACGGTAGCAAACGTCAGTAATAAGGTCACGATCCTTAAGATGAAATTCGCAATGAATTTACGACCTGACTCATAATCTCGTGCGGAAGTTTAAACTTCGTGTCTCACGTAACCAACAATTCCAGGAGGAATTTCCAAGGACATGATTTACCGACGATTAGGCAGAGTACTTTTCGATTTAGAGCACATTATGATTACAGTGATCGATCCTATACTTGAAAACGCAGCTTAATTACTGCGATTAGCGCTGGCTCATTTTCTACAAGGAGTTCCTTGAAGGAGTAAATTAGTTCATTCAGAAAAAAAAGTCAGAAAAAAAAACTGCAGGACTGTGTTCCGATACTTGGCAGTTGAACTCTGTTTCTCATTAATTTAATGAGAGGTATATTTTGAATTCCTCTTCAAATAAACCAGAGGAGAATATTGGTTTTAAGCTAAAATAATATGCATAGATTAGTTTCCTTCTAAAGGAGTAGGCGCACATAAATGCACATCAACTCGCATAAACACATAAGCACCAGCGCTCACATATACATATCACTTCTTTCAGTCAACACGATAGAATTTTTCTGTAACTTCCGCTTTCAGAGAAATGCAGGCAGCGAATAAGATCTAATCATCTTCAAAGCTAACGTCAGACCCATTTTATCATTTCATCTGTTTTAAGTTTCTTTTCAAACGAAATGTGGAGAAAGAATATAGCTAGTTTAGTCTACATAGAGAAATAGACAAATTAGGTCAGGATGGACGCTCTTCGTTCGCAGGCTACTCAAGTGTGGCAAATTTTTATGGTAGATTATCAAGACCCTGGAAGCATCAATATAGTCGAGTCCTTCAAGCTAACTGAAACCGATATTTTTTTCCCCTTCATCAAAAACGAAAGCAAGACGAAATTACGCACTGAGTAGATGGTTCAAGAATAAACATTTCCAGGTAACTTTTACAGCACCAGCGAAGCAAATTCACCTTCATGGGAAACCAACACAAACTGGGGGGGGGGGGAATATTATCATGGAAATGGCAGGACACTTCCTTCTGCACGTAGGATACACAAGCGGGTGTCCTTCTCTCGACGCAAGATGGTTGACTACTCAAGGTTAGTCCCTTTGAAGGATATTAGACAAGAAGGAAAATTCTGCGTTTTCTTATATATATATAGATATATATATATATATATATATATATATATATATATATATATATATATAATATATATATATATATACACATACATACATACATACATACATACACACACACACACACACACACACAGATATATATATATATTATAGATATATATATATATATATATATATATATATATATATATATATATATATAGAATATATATATATATATATACGCATAAGCTAAAAATTGACCTTAATATCTAATTCGCTCTACCTCGGAATACATATTCGAACAAGTCGCTGGAGTTTCATGAGATCAAAACTGACTGTAACTGAAGATGGGAATTTATTGTGATTTGTTCAGAACCTGGAATCCAGTGGCACGGGAATAACGCCCAGCATTCTCAGCAGCGATCTAATTATCGAATTCAATTCCAAACAGCTTCTGACCAATACGGATTTCGAAGCTCTTTAGGTATTCGTCAGAATTCTAATTTAATTTCATGTGTGGTTCATCAATTAATTACCGTTTGTGTACTTGGTCCTTAGAAAGTGTTATTTAATTTATTGTTGAATATCTATACATTATTGGTTGATATAAAATGTAGATTTAAATTAAAATAAACTCATTGTTTTTAATTCCGTGCATATTAGTCGCTTGATACATATAATATCGATTCACTTAATAAACATAAAATGTCATACTGTGATTTCAAGCTCCCGATTTACGAGTCTGCAATTATGATCCTTCAATTTTTGTTCCTGTTGATTTAAACTTAAGCCCAAATATTTGCAATCGTCTGCAATAAATCACTGTTATCATTGGGCGAGCAAACAAATCCCTGGAATAGTTGCTGGAATTTCGTTAAAATCCAGTATCTCTCTCTCTCTCTCTCTCTCTCTCTCTCTCTCTCTCTCTCTCTCTCTCTCTCTTAACAACATAATATATTGTAATAAAATAATGTATCACTTAAATTAGATATTTTAAATAAAAGATGAAAAAAAAGTTCCATGACATCACATTAGTATTACTATCCACTTAATTAGCACCTTGCCTTGATGCCGTCATCAGTGTATCTTATTTCCTCTGCTACTTCCATGCATATAGATTTCATAATCACAGTCATCCTAATTACTGTCGGCCTAATAATTGCGCCATTACACCGCTCATAACCTTTGGTGATCATTAGCGATTGCCAACTTCCTGGATAACACATTTTCCTGAAGATATGATAAATCAGCGTCAGTACCTGAGTTCTTTTAACGATTAAATCATATTTTCTGGGCGGGAGTTGCACTTACGTTGTTCTAGTAGTAATTTCTTTAATTATCTAAGCATACAAGATCATTCGTCCTGATAAAGCGGTCAATCATATCTATAAGCGCTTGATCAAAGGGAGTCTTAGATAAAGTATTGTAGCAAAATTCATAATAAAGCTCTTTTATATTTTTGTTAGGATCTTAATCGAAAAAAGATGCTTGTTTTTAAGAAGGATTGTTTAATTTAGCGTTGCAAAGGTGTATTTGACTATGCCTTTATAATAATAATAATAATAATAATAAAAATAATAATAATAAATAATAATAGGAGCACTAGGCACGATCCCAAGATCCCTGAAAAGGAATCTAGAAAAACTAGAGGCTGAAGTAGCTCCAGGCCTCATGCAGAAGAGTGTGATCCTAGTAATGGCACACATAGTAAGAAAAGTGATGGACTCCTAAGGAGGCAGGATGCAACCCGGAACCCCACACTATAAATACCACCCAGTCGAATTGGAGGACTGTGATAGAGCAAAAAAAAAAAAAAAAAAAAAAACAAAAAAAAAAAAAAAAAAAAAAAAAAAAAAAAAAAATAATAATAATAATAATTAAAAAATCCTCTTAGTACCAAGAGTCTTCAAATGGAGAAACAAATCCACAGTTATGTAAATGTACATATATTTAAATGTAAACAAGTCCACTTAGTTTGACTTTCTGTTATGTTTACCTTTGCTGGAGTGCTATATCAGCGTGTCAGATTGTTAAGGGAAGGGAAACCGAACAGGATTCCCGAAAGCTATCCTTAAAGTTTTAAATTTAAAAGAAAAATATGTACAGTTTACATAACCGTGGACTTGTTTCTCCAGTAATGATAATAATAATACCTTATTGAAAGATATTGCTGCATCAGCTGCATTTAACTTGTAAATAGCCTTCTCTATTTTTCTAATAACTGCCTTTTCTCTGCTATTACAATTGGCGAGTAATGCGCCGATATGATTCATCAGGAGGAGTCAATTTCAGGGATATAGCTTAAAAATTCACTTTTCACAGTAAATAAATAAATAGATCAAAATATAAGTAGATTTTGGGTTAAAAACTCCTTTGTGTGTGTGTGTGTGTGTGTGTGCGTGAGTGTGTGTGTGTATTTTCGATAGAACCGGTCGATATATTATACGGGACAGCTGTAAGAAGTACTTTATTACCTCAGAGAAGTCCCATCTGATCTTGTCATGTGACATAAAAGATCTTTACTCTGCCAGCGACAATGAAATTGGCGGAGCTGTCAGCAGTTCGGATCAGCTGCCAAGATCAATAAAAAGGAAGGTTCTTCAGGACCCTTTCTAAAAGGAACAATGGCGTTTTACTATTTTTCATAGCGACAGTGTCTTCTGTGATAAAAAATGTGAGAGACGCCTTGGGGATTTTGTTACTGTTAAGCGTTGTTTTATCTTCCTCTATTTGATGTATGTGTGCAAGTCTTATCACATCACTGTGATTCATATATATAAGCATTAAGCTACAAATGTCCATATACTGATATATATATATATATATATATATATATATATATATATATATATATAATATATATATATATATATATATATACACACAAAACAAGAATCAATAACCAATTATGCGATGGGCTCCTTTCGGCACAAAACTGTATTCCTGAGTAAAAACCCCAACTGATCAACAAGGCGTTGTTTCTGTACAGCTTAAACTGTCAAATCCATAAAAAGAAATTTTTGATTTAGAAACCAATGGATATCAATTTAAAAATAATCATCTTTATCCATAACCAAGTAACAGACAAACGCAACCATATGCAAATTTATGCCATTGTGGTATCATGGGGGAGGTACAATTACCCCACTCTCGATGGGTATACAAATAGAGCAAATTCGGCATGAACTTATACCTCTCTTGATGGCTAACGTGGTTTGACCGTCGACATTCTTAAAATAATAAAAAGATAACGATTGCATGAAGGAAATCAATAATGCACTGCGTAGGACTGATGTAATTTGTAAAAGCACGAGATGTTATAAGTCATTTACTTTCAGGCATGATATATAAAGAAAAAAACAGACAACGCATCCCCATTCCAGCCACCTCTCATTCGCCCAGCATAATTTTCAGCCCAATTTCCAAATATCTGGGAGGGGACCTTCTGCTGAATTCTTCCCTTGATAAGTATGAGTTTCCAATTTCGGGGAAGGAAATGGAATCATATCCTTGGGCCAAAAAGTAATTGTCCGGTTGAATTCGCGTCCGTGGTAACAACGATAAAGATGGAATGATTCTGCTTCTATGACAGGGCCATTTTGTTTTTTATTTTTCCCCACAAGTCAACATTTTCGGGTAAAATGATGTTCCGAAATGCGTTCTGGAATTTTCCTCAGGGAATGCAGCAAATTCCACTTTCACGTGACTGAGGGAAGGTCGTTGGACGAAACATTTCCAATAAACAAGAGATATTTCAAGTGAATTGTGTTTTATTATTATCATTTATTCATTTTTTTAGAGAGATAAAATTAACGACGTTATTTTACTTGCTACTTAAAGTTTATAAATGCAGCCGTGTTTTTTTTTTCCGGTATTTAACAAAGAATTCTATGATATAGAGACAATACCTGGACACA
Source organism: Macrobrachium nipponense (assembly GCF_015104395.2). Taxonomy (NCBI): domain Eukaryota; kingdom Metazoa; phylum Arthropoda; class Malacostraca; order Decapoda; family Palaemonidae; genus Macrobrachium; species Macrobrachium nipponense. The sequence continues at coordinate 16,719,460 of NC_087204.1, read as the reverse complement.
AAATTCTGAAAACAACGAACATTCTAAGCTGCAGTTCAGGTGCCACAAATAACAACATCAACTGGATAAACTGGGTTATGCTGTGACTGAAAAAAGATGAGCATCGCTGCCAACCAATAAGGAAACAGCTCAACACGACTGGATTTTGACAGTTACGTGGTTATACAGTACTTTAAATTCTACGTCTCTCGCTGCCATAGCGGGTGCATTAATTAACAGAATAATAGAACTTAATGTTAGATTGCTGACTAAGAATCAGAGGTCATTTACTATAAACTTCATTACAGTTAATTTGAATAGAAAGGAAAGAACTTTATATCATTGACCGCTGGAAAAATAATCAAGATAAACACATACAGACTTGCACAATGACCCAAAATATGTATTTCCATGGCATTAGATTATATTTATGTCATTGTGAATAAGTAACCTAATGTTAGATTTAGTAGTCTTATCAATACAAATATTTATCGATACAATTAGTAGCGAAAGTACTTACGTAATAGTAAATACTAAAGTCAGTTTGGTTAATATGAAAGTCCGATTAGATAATACCCAAAAAATACAGTCAGCACAAGTTAGGAGTCCTCCGATATATACATATATACTATATTAATTATTAATATTTATATATATATATATATATATATATATATATATAAGAATAAGGAATGACTGGATGTTTCCAGAACCATTAAACGACCCATAGGCCACGAATAAAACACTCTCCATGTAGAGCAATTACTGCTGGATTCCAGTGTTAAAAAAGAGGCATCATCAAATAGCTTTTTTGCGATCTCGACAATCATGTACGTTTTCAAATTGGGTCAGGGTTATGCTGGCGGACACGAGAGAGAGGAGAGAGAGAGAGAGAGAGAGAGAGAGAGTGAGAGAGATGATTTAGATCTGATTACGGTGTTGATTTTCGTATACCCCTATTGACCTTAGGTAAGGTCAATAGGGGTCCGGGATTTTTTTGTTTTTTTTGGCCGGGGGAAGGTTTATTTATTTATTTTTTATTTTTTTTTTTTTTTTTTTTTTTTTTGCTAACAGCTTTCCTCATCTCATTCACCACTCACGCTCAGTTATCTGTCTAGGATTCGGCAGCTATAGTGAAATATTCCTCCCCTGCCGTATTCTCTTTCGTAATGCCAACTGCTCGATTTTCATAATTGGGCGTCTTGTTCTGTACTTGAAATATTTAATTCTCAGTTATGTGGTTCATCTTCCTTCCACTCCATTCTCGACAGACCTGGAATCATGAGAAATTCATTCACCAGATGCGGTAGAGTGAGGATGCATCCCATAGCTCCGGAAAACGTTGCCAGATGCACGATCCATGGCTAACTTTAATCTTAAATAAAATAAAAGCTACTTAGGCTAGAGGGTTGCAATTTGGTATGTTTGATGATTGGAAGGTGGATGATCAACATACCAATTTGCAGCCCCCTAGCCTCAGTAGTGTTTTAGATCTGAGGGCGGACGAGCGGGCAGACAAAGACGCTCAACAGCTTACTTTTACAGAAAACTAAAATGCGCGCTCACTAAGTGCTTCATCACATTAACGAGAGGATGAGGGTGTGGGTGGGGTGTGTGGGGCCGGGTGGGGGCAGGGGGGGGGGGATCAAAACAAACTCTTAAGGGGGGAAAGGGATAAAGGAAAAAGTACTCTTTGTTAGCATCTTCACGACTTTTCCGAGAAGCTTTTAGCAGAGAGCTTCTGGCTACTCGTTGTCAGAACTGAGGCGAAATCCAGGGACTAAAAGGGAAGTGTTGGATATTTTAATTGGCTTACGGCGAAGACTAGATAAAATTGCCAAGCTGTGAACGATCTTTGTTTGAATGGCTTTACTCATTATCGAAAAGGTTCCCAGAAGAGGATCTGAGCCTACCTTCGTCAACTCGGTGAAATATGAGTAACATTCCAGTCCGTCTGATCTGGATTCACTTTTCGCTTCAGCCAATATATTCGCAAAAAGGTAAAGTTGAAACGAAAAATCCTATTAAATGAGTGACCAGACTCAAATTACTATACTCGTTGGAGTAAAGGCGAGATATATAAACTCTATGAAAAAAGACTTTAGAACGATATCAAACTTACACAGACAAATGATGTCATACTTCTTATGATTATAAATGTTATTACTAGGCCTATCGGGAATATACTGGATTTGCAATGAACAATCTTCAGCTCATATAATGCATTAGGATAAATTCTGCTCCGAGAGGTTTAGTCTGACATGCAAATTGCCACAACATGATAAATGGGCATTAACTATTAACAGTTTAGCTAAACGAACCAAAGAAATCTTAAAAAACCGATATGGATAAAAAATGCAGAAACAGGCTTGAGAACTTCTTGAATGGATAAAGAACAAATTATTGTAAAAAAAAGCTTTGATATAAAAAATGAGCCAGACTATCGACAACTAAAGGAAATCGATTTATTGGGTGAGATACTAAAATGAAAAGAGTGGAAGGAATGGATGAACGAAAAAATTTGACCGCCATTAGATAAATAGTTTTTTTAGGGGTGAAAGATAAAAAGAAATTTTATCCGCAAAAGAGTGATTAATGAAGATTTTGGGTGTCATGGGAACTCGTCGTTTTATCGCTGAATATAAACAGAAACCTGTCCATATCTGACTAATGATTTATCAAAATGAGTTGCGTTTCGCTTATCATATTCATTAGTAGACTAGTTTTTTCTTCATGCTATGAAGACTTGCAAAAATTTTCGCATGTCTGTATACAAACAAACAAACACACACACGCACATACACACACACACACATTTATATATATTATATATATATATATATATATATATATATATATATTATATATATATATATATATATATATATATATACCCTACCCTACCCACACCTGTACCCAAATCCATTCCATACTCATATATATATATATATATATATATATAATATATATATATATATATATATATATATATATATATATATATATATATATTATATATATATTACTACGTTATTGATACTCCTCGTCTACCCAGCATTTAGTTAATTATTTTGATTTGTAAAACGGCAGCCATATTCCTCCAAATATCAGCTGATTTAAGCGGGAAACCAAAGCTAGCCAGCCAGATAGGAATTTCCTGCCTAGAAGGGGGAAAATAGACTTGTCAGCTCTAGGGACGTATCCCAAAGGGAAGGATGTAGGCAGACTGGTACTTATTAGGCCTATATCTTAAGCTCTTTTTCCTGTGAACCCTCTGCTGGCTGTATGTTCTGTTTCCAGGATTGCCCTGCTCTTGGGGGGTTAAGCTGACCCCAACACCCAGGAAAAACACCTGCCCTCGCTCTCAGTCGGCTCCAGTCGTGACCTCGGACGGATGTCCCCAACCAGCCTTTCCTTCCCACTTAGGCCTAACGAGGCGTTACTGGGCGCCCAGAGCCCCGCCCCAGACCTGAGACAAAGCCGGACACCGCATTTCTACAAAGGTCCACTGATCATGGCATCTAGATTCCCTGAGTCACGTGTCCAAGTCTTCGCCCCGCAAGTGTTGCATTACCGCAAGATTTCGAAACCCAGCTTTTACGTGAATCTCATTTTGAGCCAACTATCATCCCCTGAGAGATATTATTAGCCCACGTGTGGACCAGCTGCATTTACTCCTTCTCCAGGCCAGTAAATGGCCTCTTGTAAATAAATAGATGTAAAGTAATTAGCTGAGTTTTCTGGCGACCTTTTTCCTCTAGAGTAAATTATCACTATGAATCCTTTTTAGGTAAGTTCAAGTAATTTATTCTGCTTTTTCCCTCCAGTATTTCTGTTTACGTATTTGAGCCCTTTCAAGGCCAGGCTTCATTGTTAACAATGTCGACTCTTGCCACGAACCTGGCTTGTAAATCGCGTTATCCCTTGTAAAACGTAAAATGTAAATGATTTTACAAAGCTTAATCAAAGCACACTTGCAGAGGAAGACACACACTGACTCACGGTAAGGTATACCATTCATATAATATGATTATTTATAACCAGTGTTAGCTTAATGGGTAACGTTTAATGTTATTTATTTTAGAAGTGTTTAAAAGAGTGTTAAGTAGAAATATTATTATTGTAACGGCAGAGCGCCGAGTGAATTCTCTGTTATGTTGCACTGTTCTCGTCTGACGAGACCACGAGCACGTGTTAGATAGATGCCAGAAAGTACTAGTCAAACTAGGAAGTGCTTTGCAGTGGGTTTATTGCGATGTTAGAAAGCCTAGCTAGTTAGGAGTGTTCTACTAATAGTTACAGCAAAAGAAGTGTACAATTCTTTTGTCTGTGATATGTTAGGGGAATTCATTTTAACTTAGTTTTCATTCCAAGTGTTGGTAACCGCTTAGCCTGCTAGCTCTCTCAGCTTCGCGCATGCGCACTCTCAGGCCGGCAAGCCAACCTTCGGTCTCACAAAGCGCAGCCATGTTCTTATCCCTTTAAGCATTATCTCAATGATTTAAGCAAAGTTATGTAAGTCTTGAAAGTTTAACGTAAATAATATTAATCTTGGTACTAGTATCTATCATTCTGCCAGAGAAATTAACGTAATTCGCCCTGAATAAGAAATTAGAATTTCGTATTGTAAATCGCTTTCGCATTTACAGATCAGCTGTGTGAACGACACGCTGTTCACACCGCCTCTGCTAGCCACTCCACGCGTTTCATCCTAGCATCGCTCACCGCTCGCTGAGCGAAAGTTTCATTTCCTTTCGTACTAAACGTAACCTTTTCCATTTACAAATGTTTTGCTAACATTCCATCTTCAAATCCTTACCGTCATTTCACTTGTCACAGGGATCTAGTAACCTTACGTAAAGTTAACGTAAATCTTCAAGGTACAGTAAAATTACCAGAATTGTTAACGTAAAACGCATCGTTGTAATTTCATATGAAAACGCAAATCATTCCATATAAGCGCAAACCGCTACCAGTAACGTAAATATCGTTCATCGCTAGTGCATTATCGTTTTCATAAACCTTATCCAAAGCAAGTCTTTCATTACACGTTAATGTAAGTAAATCATTTAACGCAAGTTGCGTCGTATTAACTAAAAGTATTAGTTCAATAAAATACAAGGGAGTTCGTCATATATCATTTTCACCCTCGCAGAGAGAGAGAGAGAGAGAGAGAGAGAGAGAGAACCTATTATTCACGAAGCCAAGAGTACTACGTCCATTACTTATCCGCATGCAGAATTAACATTATTTTAGTCTCTTGTGTCTTTTATTCACACTGAGCGTGATACGTACGCGCCTGTGTCCATTGCAGTTTTGCAAGCATTTATTTCATTTATCAAGTACTTCAGCAAAGGACTGAGCATTTTCAAATTACCATTACCTGTCGTTGCCCGAGTGGTCTTTTCCATTTTTATCACAAAAGACTTGCGTATACCGCAAGCACAAACCGCACAGTGTGCCACCGCAACCTTCATTACTTCCATCAAGGAAGCCTACCAGTCTAGGACTGGCCACCACCAGTGCACGTCAGGTCTTACCATTTTACAGTGCCAATAATTAGTGACACTGTCCATCGATTTGCTGCTGAAGTAACTCCCACCTTTTTACTTTATCTCCTCCACTATTACACTGCCACGAACAGAGTGCCAATTTCTCTTCAGTATATTTGAGTATACTGCATTTAGTGTCGTCCGACGGGACACACCAGCACGCTACCAGTGCTCCCAAAAGGAACGCCTCCTGAAGTGCCGCTATTCCAGCACTAATAGTGCTGTCCAAGGAACGCCTCCATAAGTGCCATTGCACCTGTACAGCCGTACAGGTAGCCATTCTACCTGCGTGTCCGTCCTTACGGAACGCCCAATTAATTAGTGTGTCCATGTACAAGGGTCAGTGATCCTCGGAACACTCAACAAGGGAACGCTCCCGAAAAGTGCCGCAATACCAGCCCTAAGTGCTGTCAAAAAGGAACGCCTCCTGAAGTGCCGTGCACCTGTACAGACGTACAGTTAGCATTTACCCGGGTGGTCCGTCCTACGGAACGCCCATTCATTAGAGAATCCACTATTTCGGATCACTCCAACCAAGGAATGCCTCCATAAGTGCCGTGCACTGTATTGGACCTACAGGTTGCCCTTTCCAGCGTCTCCCAAGTGAGGAACGGCCCTAAGTGTGACATACGCTGCACACTCCATTTGATTTTCCGCCTCATCAGAAGGTGCCATTCCCAAGTGCCACAGGGCACCCAGTCTTTTAAGACTTTTTCATTACCATTATTGCATTACCCAGTTTCCAAGTGATTGCCACGTTACACAGTAGGCACTCCTATTCCATCCAGAAACTGTTTCCTGGCCATTATTTTCAAACTTTGTCAGAGCCTCTACTGCAGCCTAAGGGAAATGTCTTCCCCTGCTTCCCGCGACTTCTTTGCCATAGAGCTAGAGAAGCTCTGAACCCTCATAACTCTGGGCAAGGAGGCCGGTTACACTGGACCAGCACTTGGCCAGTGGATAAAGGCGCAGCAGGATGCCGTGCGCCTGCAAGAAAGGGAAGAAAAAGAAAACCAGAGAAAAGCCAGAGAAGCAGAGAGAAAAGAGAAAGAAGCAGAGAAGCCAAGAGAAGAAGAGAGAAAGCATAAGCTAGCTCTCAGAGATGACGAAATCTCTCTGGAAGCTTCCAAGCCCCAGACCATGAGATGGACTCCCGGTAAGAGGTGGTTGCAGAGGTTTTGCACCACTTGTTGTGTGCGTGGGCATGCTGTGGATTCAGACCAGTGCCCAAGTCGATCCCTACCTTGGGATGAGAGCTTCCAGGGTGAACTTCTCCAAGGCTACCATGTAGCCCTCCCTGATAAACAGTCTCCTATGGTCTATCAGTGGATACAAGTCATGGCCGACACCGAAGCCCAGGTCTCCCTCATTGCAAGAAAGGCATTGCCTAGGGGTGCCAAAATCCAGACGGACGAAGAATTTCAGTTTGAAGGGATTGACGGTCACCTCTATTCTGTTCCTTCGGTCCTTCTGAAGGTGGAAATGCCCTTATTGGACCAGGAGACCAGGGAAACCACATTGTGCCGCCTGGGCATAGTTGACCAATTTCATGATGTTTATCAAGTTCTTTTGGGCCGAGATCTACTAAAGCCGTATCTCCCCTGGACGCAGCTCCCACTACCAGATGCACTGGATCCCTGCAGCATGCCTCATAATCAATCATCAGTTCTAGATTCAGAGGCTAGTGCCTCCGATGTCCCCGACAATCCTTTTATATTTGTGAACCTGGCCCTGACCCAGTGTCAGAACCCGAAGTCTCTTCCGCATCATCTTAGCCTCTTACCATTTTACCGCCTACCTCCTCCACTTTGGAAGAGGTAAGCCCCCCAGTTAACACCGGACTTGTTTCCGAGGGTGATTCAACGGAGGATTCCTTAACCTCCCTACCTCAAATCACTGCCAGAGAGGACTCTTCACCTGTGCCAGAGCACACTGCCTGCCTTGGTGACTCCACGGATTCGCAACCTGTGGGGGCATCTTGGCCTTACCGTCCAGTGCCACAGAAGAGGTTCTGGAACAAGTTCTGCCGAGACTGTGGCCACAAGGGTCACATGTCTGCCAACTACAGAGGGTGCGCTAATCACAATATTCCGCCATCGCAATGGCTGTTTACACTCCTTCCTTACTAGGACCCCCGGCTAAGGGCCCTATAACCGTCGCACCCCTCCAAAGTCATTATTAGCCAAGCCACGTCAGAGCCTACAACGACTCTGGCACTCAAATCTCCCTAATACGGGAAGACCGAATCCCCCGAGGGGCTAACGTCGATAGACGTCATTTAATCACCATTGAAGGTATCAATCATATTAAACTGATCCTTCTGACCGTCCAATTGCGGGTCACCAGACCTCACTTCTCCAAAGTATGTACTCTTGCAGTTGCAAGCTACATTCCAGGAGGTTATGACTTCCTCCTAGGGCAAGACATGAAGTCTCCCTCACCGCTTCAAAAGCCTAGGGGTCCTAACCCCAACCCCACGTCAAATCACTCCAAAGCAAGGAGTCATCGAAATTCTACTTCCTCCAGGAAGTACGTCCACCAACAGTCTCCCCCGTTACCAAGGAGGGAGATTGATCATTCACAGTTCCATTGCAAAACCTGCAACGTACTAGGGCACTCCACGAATTGGCCTAGGTGCCCTAGCAGACACTGACCATATTCCACAAGGCTCGGCCTTCCAAAAGAGACAGGAGCCTCTGTCTCCCATTACCAAGGGCCCGCTGAGAGGTATTGCACCTCTGGTACCCGTCACAGGTCCAGTCGACCTCAACTCTCTGCCAGTGCCACTTGGCAGCACTGAGCAGTGCCAAGCTCTGTCCAGTCTGGACGTAGAGCCACCACAAACCTTGACCTTTGCGCCTGGCCATGAGCTAGCGCCTAAACCTAATCAAGGATCCTCCTACAGGAGATCCTCCAACAGGCATGGAGCTTACTGCAGCCCATGGCCAATCCCAAGTCCATGATTCTTCTTCGGCCTCACCTCTGTCGCCTGAGGATGAACCTCCGGTAGACCTTAACTTCATACCTCCTCTGGAAAACCAGGAACTGCCCGAACAGGAGTCAGCCCGGAGTTCTCCCCTTACGACGGTTGTCACAGCAGTCGGAGTGAGGGCCTCCCCTGCAGTAGGTTCCACCTCTACGACGGGTGCTGCAGATACCGAAGTAGGGTTTTCTTCTGCAATCCCTCAGGCTACCACTGCCTCTGCTCCGGACGGCATTTCTGGCCTTACCCCAGAGTCGGTTCCTCCGTCTACTCCTAGGACTGGTATAGCCAGGTCCTGGAGGAAGAAGAAGAAGGGACGTCATTAACCCACTAACAAAAGAGCCACATGCTCTCCTTGACACCTGTGCCCGAGGTACAGTGTCACATTCATTTGCAGAGTGGTCCTGGCACCTACCCAGAGAAGGTAGCCAGCCTGATCTCTGCCAGTAAAACTAACCCTCTAACCCCTAGAAATGGTAATACTAACCCTCACTTAAATATAATTACCTCATTACATTTCCATCCTGGTCCACTAACCACTCATCATCCTCACGCATCATTACCTCACATCATGTATTTTAGCAATTACGTCGACACATCACTGCTGTGCGTACCACACTCTGGAATGATTGCGTCTCCAATTAACTGTATTGAGTAAGTTAGGCTAATGATTTAGTACCAGGGCATTAGGGTAGTAGCAGAAAGAATTTTCAATTAACCTTATCTAGGGGTAGAGTTGACTGTCGTCACAGACAACCCGTAGTTCTCACTTAGGCTAGACTACATTAATTCCGTAAATTCGTAAACTTACATCCACCTATAAGTTAGGTAGGCCACTGTAGTTAGCTGATCGCTGCTCTAAAAACTTCAGTTAGCAGTATGGAGTAACTGGGTAGTCGAGACGATCAACTTATTTAAGCCAAGGCCTTCACGCCCGAAAAGGAGTGAATGCCTTCTTAACAGGGGGAGCTGCTACGTTTATTGATCTCCTCGTCTACCCAGCATTTAGGTAATTTTGATTTGTAAAACGGCAGCCATATTCCTCCAAATATCAGCTGATTTAGGCGGGAAACCAAAGCTAGCCAGCCAGAGATAGGAATTTCCTGCCTAGAAGGGGGAAAATAGACTTGTCAGCTCTGGGGACGTATCCCAAAGGGAAGGATGTAGGCAGACTGGTACTTATTAGGCATATATCTTAAGCTCTTTTTCCTGTGAACCCTCTGCTGGCTGTATGTTCTGTTTCCAGGATTGCCCTGCTCTTGGGGGGTTAAGCTGACCCCCAACACCCAGGAAAAACACCTGCCCTCGCTCTCAGTCGGCTCCAGTCGTGACCTCGGACGGATGTCCCCAACCAGCCTTCCCACTTAGGCCTAATGAGGCGTTACTGGCGTGCCCATAGCCCCAGACCTGAGACAAAGCCGGACGCCGCATTTCTACAAAAGTCCACTGATCATGGCATCCAGATTCCCTGAGTCACGTGTCCAAGTCTTCGCCACGCAAGTGTTGCATTACCGCAAGATTTCGAAACCCAGCTTTTATGTGAATCTCATTTTGAGCCAACTATCATCCCCTGAGAGATATTATTAGCCCACGTGTGGACCAGCTGCATTTACTCCTTCTCCAGGCCAGTAAACGGCCTCTTGTAAATAAATAGATGTAAAGTAATTAGCTGAGTTTTCTGGCGACCTTTTTCCTCTAGAGTAAATTATCACTATGAATCCTTTTTAGGTAAGTTCAAGTAATTTATTCTGCTTTTTCCCTCCACTATTTCTGTTTACGTATTTGAGCCCTTTCAAGGCCAGGCTCATACGTAACAATATATATATATATATATATATATATATATATATATATATATATATATATATATATATATATATATGTTATATATATATGTATATATATATATATATATATCTATATATTATATATATATATATATATATATATATATATATATATATATATATATATACACACATACATACGGATGAGAGTATATTGACCTAATTTAGTAAAAAAAAATATATATATTTTTCTCTAAAAAAAATTACGTTTACTTACCGTTTAACATTTTCACTGGAAGCAGATCTTCCAGACTTCTGCTTTAACGTTTAAAGTTGAAGTTCGATGGACGCCTAATATTTCAACTGAACATCAATCAATCAGGTATTTAACGCAAATATCTATGAAAGGTGAAAGTTTTTCGTTTTTGTAATAGAAGGATAACATCTATTCATGAAAGCAAAGCGAGTTACTCTATATAAGGAAGATATACTGACCTACGATCTATTGGTTGATTTTTGTTACTTTTCCATTACTGTGACGTACTTGAGGAAATATCTGAGTGGCCTATGGAAGGATTCTTGCTTGAATAACTTAAATGTTTACGGTAAAAAGAATGTAATAAGAATTTATCTTGGAGAATGAGTCTTCACAAATCAAGCAAAAAGCGCCAAGAACAAAATGGCATAATTTGCTCAGATGGCAATTGGCTTCATTAGGCAATTTAAAAAAAGAAAAAAAAAACACTCACTTCCTATATATGAAACCATATATCCAATTTAAACTTTCCATATTTAAATTCCAGACAGAGAAAGATCGTTTACGAAGAACTGGGGAATTATTCTTTATTTATTTTTTTTTAATTTATTTATTTATTTTTTTATTTTTTGGCGAATTCCATGACTGGAATAAGACGCCGTCTTCCAGCTTCCAGCTGAAAAATATGGAATAATATTTGTTCCGTAACTGATTGCCTATAGAAATTCCGAAGCATTCTGTCAACTGAGCAGGCCGTTGGCTCTTGATTGCATATTTAAAAGATATAGAGATAAAAAAAAAAAAGTTAGTTTAACGCTGGAAAATAGCGGCTCGTGACTTACTCCCGCGTGCGGACATACATAATATACTCATACTTTCACAGTATTTACATATATATTCTAAACAAACGCTACATCGCTTTATTGTATGTGTCAGGTGATGAGACAGGAAGGCCATTGGGGATTACCAGTTCCTATTCATGGAGCCTAAAGCAAAGATGAGTGTAATAATGAATACAGAAGAGGTGTGTCAGTTGTATTGGCCCCAGAAATGAAGGGTGCTTCTAAATATTCCAGCTTTAGTGAGAAATCCAGAGAGATAAGAATAATAGACTCACGAAATATGACTATAATGGGAATTAGTTTCTAAACTCAACGGGGTATCAAGCGTATACGGATCTAAATAATTTTAGGAAGAAACGACAAGCAAAAAGAAGTCGAGAAAAACGAATTGAAAAAAAAAAGGCGACGAAACTAGACCGATTACCTGCAGTTCAGGAAACGACATCCATCCGAGAGACGCTTTTCCAGCAATGTCTCTCTTGATGACCAATGTTTTGGCAAGACGAAAGCGGCGCAGGAAAGACCCTGCATGTAAATCCGACCGGGGTGGATGGGGTTGGGGAGGGTGGGAGAGTGTGGGGGTGGGGGGGTAGACTTTTTTTGGGTCAGATGTAGCCCACTCGGTTTCCAATCTTCGTGCGGGGAATCTGGAAAATCATTGCGCGCCAACGACTCGAGATCTTCCAGAATAGGAGATTCGTATTGCAAACTGCATTCAAATATAAGTACGGATATAGGGCGGGACAGCATAAAATAGACTGAGCTAGCTTTAATTGGAGAGAGAGAGAGAGAGAGAGAGAGAGAGAGAGAGAATCTGAGGCGTTACGAACAATTTTCTTTTTTTTTCATATAATTGTATATTAATGTAGACAAAGTTACACGTCTTCCATGCACTTTTTATAGGAAATTTTTCGAAGGTATTACCTAAGGTCATCTTTGTGTTTTAACTTTTAAAACCAAAAAAATATGTTGGCAATTTAAACCAGACAATTAACAAGTACCATTAATGTCAGAGCCGTCTCTGAGTAAGCATTTATAATATATTCCCCGTATTTACTTCATTTCCTTAGTGTTACTGCTTGGTGTCAGCTATTCTGGAACTGTTCTCTTAACCATTTTGTTCTTATCGTGACAATGAACATGCAAAATAAAAGTAAAAAAAAAATAAATAAAGTAAAAGTAAAAAAAAAACTATTATCCTTGGTATAACAACCTTTACAAGAATCTCTTCCAGTCTCGAGCTCAACCATTATTCCAGCAAATACATATTACACAGGAGTGTGTCATATGCAAATTCGGCCGCTTGCTTTCCAAATACATTGAGCAGAGCAAACCCACTACCACTGTCCAAACCAGCTAAGAACGGAAGCGGAGTATTTCACTAATGGACGGGAAGTGAATTCGGTATTTTTTTAAGAATAAACAGGTTCTATGGATCACTTGCTGTTTAGCAACACACAGGCTACTTTCATATGGAAAGAGTCATACATTATCATTATTTTTTTTTTTTTTTTTATTTTTTTTTTTTTTTGGGGGTTATGGGGGGGGGGGTCTATTTTTCTTGTTCTATAAAATACATTGTTTTCACATATGCAATTAAACGTTCTCAACTTGATGACGTTTTCTATATGAACCTCACCTGTGCTAAAAACAGGGGAATGAGAAAAACCTATAAGATTATTTTATCTCTACCGAGTTTTGTGAAAGAATGCATTCTCAGTTATGCAATCGAACTAGTTTTCAATCATGTGATCTTTTTAGTGAGCGCCTTACAGAACTTTTTTCGTTCTTTTATTTCAAAACACAATATGTAATATTCACAAAAGTTGTAACATTTGAAATTAACGAAGGACGAAAATAAAAGTGTAAACATAGATTCCTTAAAATAACACAAAAATGGAAGCAAGGTTTACATTATGTTTAGGAGCACATCATAGAGAAATCACAATAAACATGCACTATAACCAATGAACCCATTCAATTACTATGAAAATATATAACCAATACATCATTCGGAAAGTAATTTCTCAAGGTGTTCTTATATTCTATCAATAATAGCCGTCTCCTTATTTTCCATTTTGATTACCTTACGTAACTAAGTTAATGAGAAGTTTGGGAAGAGCAAGTGGAGTCTATGATGTCAGGAAAAACATGATGTTTATCTAAATCTCCTTCTCCAGATCCTTTGATGTTTGGTCTGCAAGGAACTCTCTCTCTCTCTCTCTCTCTCTCTCTCTCTCTCTCTCTCTCCTCTCTCTCTCTCTCGGTATTTTATTATCAGCATTTTGTAAGGTAATTTCTGTATCTTCAGCATATATTTTTTGACTCTTAATCATAACTGTTGGTACGATGCGAAGTAGTGCGCCGTTTATAAAACTCGTCTTTTGATGTCTCTTTAAGGGATTTATAAAATATGGCTTAATTTTGTATATTTCTACAATTAGCTTCGGTCAGTCTGTATGTATGTATGTATGTATGTATATGTGCATAACTGAATTAAGTACATCCGGAACGTAATGAATATATATAAAGACAAATGCCACGATGGAAAGAGATACAATGGAGTAGTCCCAGGCCTTTTTCGACTTACTGCTTAAGTAAAGGACGGTAAGTCGAAAGGCCTAGCATTTTTCTTTACATATATATATATATATATAGATATATATATATATATATATATATATATATCTATACATATACATACTATATAAATAAATATATATATATATATATATATATATATATATATATATATATATATATATATATATATATAAAATCACTCGCATTTCGTTAGATGATAAACACCAGATGCCCCTGTCATTTACAATCTAAGTCTGCTAATTGCAGCAAAGGCTAGCCCCCCCCCCCCCCCCCCCACACCCCCCACCCACCACAACAGCCCCTTTCTACTGAAGTGCAGGGAGTTTACATTCATAAAAATGGGTAATGAAGCAGGAGGGATCAACTGTACATTTGCAACAGCAGTTAGCTGGGATCTCTTCATGAAAAATTGGGAAACCTTCCGTGATGGCTGTAGTTGGTTTCGGTAAATTGTATGTGATTATCCTTAGCAAAATAGGATTAGATACTTAAAAATTGTAGCAAAATAGAAGTAGATACTTATAATTGTGGCAAAATAGCAGTAGATACTTAAAAATTGTAGCAACATAGAAGTAGATACTTATAAATTGTAGCAAAATAGAAGTAGATACTTATAAATTTTGACAAAATAGGCGTAGATACTGATAAATTGCAGCAAAATAGGAGTAGATACTTTTAAAGTTTAGGAAAATAGGAATAGATACATAATCAATTTTAGCAAAATAGGAGTTGATTCTTATAAATTGTAGGAAAATAGGCGTAGATACTTATAAATTTTGTCAAAATAGGAGTAGATACTTATGAATTGTAGCAAAATTAGGAGTAAATGCAGCAAAATAGGAGTAGATACTTTTAAATCTTAGCAAATTTGGAGTAGATATACTTATATATCCCGGTTTATTCCAGCCCAAGGCTCTTCAAGGATAGAATGCTATTAGCATTGTGGAAAACAGAGATGATGACGGGAGCTCCAAAGCTTAAGAGCAGAGTAAAATAAGCAGTGGCCTAACCTTGAGGTGTGATAGATACTGATTGAGGCTAGTTTAACAAAGGCTACATTTGGTAAAATCATTTCTTCTATAAGTCTCTCTCCACCTTCTAGTCGCTGACCCTTGCAGATATCTGGTTATCTCGAGTTCCAGCAAAGCTATACGTATTGAAAAAATAATTAAAAGCCTTCAATTATTTATTCCATAAATGAATGTAAGTAATCGGACAGGGAACAAGGCGTGATCCGACCTCCAGCTTACTCGATACGCGTGCAAGATTATCCTCTCACGCATAAGTGTAACATTATAGTCCTAACTTTCAAAGTAAATTAGAATGTGCTAAAATCTACGGCCAAATAGAGCCCTGTTTCACCAACGAAAAATATAATAAATATGCTATATTTTATTAGGAACAGTTTTTCTGTACTGTTTAAAATGCATATTATTTATTTTTTACATTATCATTCTAACAAATAAATCATAAATATCCTATCCTATAATTCCTGTATCTTTAACTCAACGCGAAACACTTTCTTCAGACCTTTTTAAGCTTTTCCACAACAACAACAACAACAAAGTAGCTTGTAGGCTCACTCCCCGAGTAAGCGAAAAATATCCGAGGTAAATAAAGCCAAGACAGTATTGGGTGGAAAATACCGATTCCAGTTCATCGCCTCTCGTCCTCTTCTTTTCTCTTGAGCTACTGGTTCCAGGTCCTGGAATGAGCAGAAAAAGTAATTCCGTTGACGGCTAATCGAACTGGAAACCAGAACTGCAAACGAAGCCATTTTCGCTCCAGGCATTCTACGCTTCATTCTTTTTCCTTCTCCCTTTCTTTTGCTGGTGTCTATAAAAATCAACCCCGTTAGCGGGGTAGCGCCGTCAGTGCACCTCATTTGGTGAAATGTAGGCATTACTTATAAGGCTCTTTGCAGTGCCCCCTCGGCACCTAGCTGCAACCCCTTTTGTTACTTTTACTGTACCTCCTTTCATATTCTCTTTCTTCCGTCTTACTCTCTACCCTCTCCTAACAATTGATTCTGAGGTTTTCCTCCTGTAATACCTTTCAAACCAATTACAGTCAGTTTCCGTTTCAGCGCTGAATAACCTCGATTACCCCAGTGCTTGGCATAAAGCCAAAAAAACCTATATAAGTCAAATCTATATATAAAAATCAAGATCTATGAAAATGCTTTAGTCTACATCATAAATGGGAAATAGATGTCCTTAGGTAGTCTAGCTGGAAACTGCCTATACCATGTCCTCGCAAATAGGCGTTAGAACTCGGCAGGTAAGGAATGCCAGTTCTCAGAAAAATTGAAAACTAGACGGAGACTGGAAGCCTCCATATTTTCTTTTTCCCTCCATTCTTACGTCCCCTCCATGAATTACTGATACGTCACTTTTACCTGATACGTTTCCGAGGCCATTGTGGAACTCCGGAATTCGTTGCAATATATACCTCTGTTCCAGCGTCTCGCTCCGTAATTTATAATATGCGAAATTCCATTTTTTCCCCCCGAAATTTATTTATCCTTGGAAGTTCGTTCACTGATGACACATCCATTTCTTTCTCTGCGTTTGTCCTCACTGCTAAACGACTCGTAAACTGTCAAGATAGCCCCGGATAAATTCCTATTATTACCTAACATGACAAAAGGAAAGTTGAGATTGAACTCGGTTCTTAGTGAGGAGAGAACGATAAAGCTACTTACTATCTTTTCTTTTTTTTCTTTACTTAAAAATATATATTATATTTCTTACACTGCTGCTTCGACCTTCAGTACTAACTCATCAGTTCCTTCTTCATCTTCTTTTATATATATATATATATATATAGATATATATATATATATATATATATATATATATATATATATATATATATATATATATAGACACGCAATATGGAAATCATTTTCTAGAAAGAAAATCAGAATAATTCAGTAAAAAATATTCAGTTATTGTCAGTAACTTTCAGCCCCAGTGAATTCGGTAATGTGGACCGTATGTCCTTGTAAACATGAACATTTCTTGGAAGATTTACTCTCCATAAATCTCCAAATGTTGATGCCTCAGATCCCAAGATCTGCCTTCACGTCTTTGTTGCTTCTCTATACCCCCTTTAATGATATAATATCCTTCCTCAAATGCCTGAATGATTGTCTTAATTCGTTGTAATTGCATACATCGGCTGAAATACTCTAGGAACCTGTCAGCATCGAATTCATGCTTGAACAAGATAAAAGTGTCGTCCACGTAGCGTGAGTAAAACAAAGGGCGGAAGGCCAGGTTCCTAGATTTTGCTAATAATTACCATAATAACATATTAATTTTTACAATGGAAAAAGAACATAATTCTAAATTAGCCTTCCTAGATATTTTGGTCTCCAAGGAAAATGAAAGTTTTAGTACCTCATTTTCAGAAAGAAAACATTTACCGGGCTCGGTTCCAACTTCTATAGTTTCTGTTTTCTCAATTTCAAACTCAACTCGATATATACCTTACTTTATCGTGCTCTGTCTCTTACCTCTACCTGGTCTCTCTTCCACAATGAAATTACTTTTCTCCTCCAGTACTTCTCTAATAATTGCTTTCCTTCTAAGATCTTTTATAGAATTTTAAATAAATTACTCAATAAAAGGGTTTCTTAACAGCCTATTAGTTTTCAGGTCCCCAAGCTCCCTCTTTATGCCAGTTTCCCGTATCTGTTAAATGATAATTTTCGTAACGAGTTTACCACGATTGTGCACAGATATTTTGAAGCCGTAAATCTAAAACTTATACCTAAAAATCCCAAGACCATTGGCTCGCTCTTCATGTTTAAAGATCGGCTCTGCCCTTTGATGACGTCGGGTGTCGTTTATGAATACACTTGTCCCAGATGTAATCTGGGAAAATATGTTGGGTCTACCCGGCGTCTTCTCAGGGTCAGGGCCGATTCCCATCGGGGCGTTAGTTACAGAACTGGGTGTAAATTATCTAACCCTGAAACATCTTATATAAGGAAGCATACTTTTAAATGTAAAGCTACAATCGATTACGAAGATTTTAAAATTATTGGCCAAACAAAGGAACCCAACGAACTGTTGATTTTGGAAACTCTGAACATCAAACTACGAGTTCCAACTTGAAACAACCATTCCTCTGCTGTCCCATTGTTTTTAGCCTAATTATTCTGTCATTCCTTGTGCCTCTTGACGTTGTTTACTTTTAGTGTGTTTTTATCTTTGATGCTGAAAGGTTGGTTAAGTGTTGAGCTGTTTTTGGCTGTGGTTTTGTGAATATATGACTTTTACTTTTTATGATATTTGTTATTACTTTTATCTTTGTGTAATTTAGCTTTAATTTTTAAATATTCTTCTCGTCATTTGTAAGTTGTTTGGTATTTCTGGTCTGTTTTAATCAAGTGTGCATGTAATTTAATAAGTATGAGTTGTAATTTTAACCATTAAACTGTTTTTTACTTTTTCAACTATTGGATCTTGTGATCAGCTCTTATTTTATGTTAACATTTTATACTTTATTTTGTAGAAAAAATCCCTGAAGATGTGGCGATGTTGTCACGAAACGTAGGATTAAAGGATAATGTAAATCTCTTCGTGTTCCCGCCCTTGATCTTCTTTAACATGTGAATAAACGCCCTGTACGTCTGGACTGTGTCGTTATAATATTATATATATATATATATATATATATATATATATATATATATAATATATATATATTTAATATATATAGTATATATACATTATAATATATATATATATATAATAGTATATATATATATATATATATATATATATATATATATAAATATATATATATATATATATGCTTAAAAAATCACAGTAGATGCACGTGACTTTCATAAATAAGGCGAATACCACGGAAATGAAAGTCATTGAAAGTCCAAGCGCTTTCGTCTTTAATTCCAGACATCGTCAAGGAGCTCCTTGACGATGTCTGAAATAAAGGACCCGAAAATGCGCTTGGAGTCCTGGACTTTCATTTCCCGTGGTATCGCTTACTATATATTATATAATTATATATATATACATATATATAGATAGATATAATATACAATACATATAACTGGGTATTTATTGGGCCACTATTTCAATTTCATAGTCATCATTAGGTGTCAGCTCTGCAGTGGAAATTACGAATAATCTCTCGATATAGTCACCCAATTATTCTTTGATTTATAACTTGACTGTTGACTAGTCAATTCGAGGACATATAACTTGGCGCATTTAGAATGAATAAATAATAAAAACTAAGAGTATATCCGAAACAGGCATGTGTATGACTTGAAAAGCCAAATACAATAAAACCATTTCTAACCAGATACTAATTCTGCGACACGAGACCAATATTCCGAGATATTTGACAAGAAATGCCCTGTTCCCTTTCAAATCGGAATCTCAAATCCCATGTTTAAATTTTAATATTACGTTTAATTCCTTTTGAATTCGACCTGACACAAAGCTCAAAGCAAAGACTCTGGCAGCTTACACAGGCGTTTTTCACTTAATACTTTCCTTGTCGGTCTAGAGATTTCATTTGAATTCAAGAAGAAAATTGAAGCCGTTACCAGATATAGAAATCAATGAAGATGTAAATGTAAAATAAAAACAAGTAAATAACGCGCCGAAGAAACAATCGAGTTTTCTGTACAGCGCATAAACAAGGCTACATAAATAGATCTATCTTTCGGTGGTCTCGGCATAATGCTGTATAAGCCGCAGCCCATGAAACTTTCAGCCGGTCGTGGTGGCCTGTGTTGTTGCGTTGCCAGAAGCACGATCATGGCTAACTTTAACCTTAAATAAAATAAAAACTACAGAGGCAAGAGAGCTGTAATTTGGTATGTTTGATGATTGGAGGGTGGATGATCAACATACCACTTTGCAGCCCTCTAGCCACAGTAGCTTTTAAGGTCTGAGGGCGGACAGAAAAAGTGCGGACTGAAGAAGTGCGGATTGACAGACAAAGCCATCTCAATAGTTTTCTTTTACGGTAAGCTAAAAGGACGAGCTCTCTCTCTCTCTCTCTCTCTCTCTCTTTAAACGAGTATGAGGGGTAAATCTTGCACGTGTCCCAAGTAAGCTGGAGGTCGAATCGCGCCTTGCTCTTATTGTTTTTCCATTTTGACCCTCTCTTACTTAGCTGTCCAACTTCTTTAAATTCAGCACATTCCCTTTTCAACGTTCATTTCAGTATTACCCAAGCACTTTCCCAAATCATCTGCCGATTTAAGAATATATAATTTTCAAATACTGTTTGTCGTCATTCTAAGTCCTCTATTCCATTAATATCCTGGAAATCAGAGAAAGGATCTTTAGTCACTCTTCATTTTCTTCCTCTCTCCACCAGAGAGTTAATTACCACCCAAGAAAAAATGGGTAAATGAAAAGCACAAGAAAACGGAGTTATCTCTGAAGAGGAAGACAGATAAAAATGAATGAAAGGAGGGTCACACTGGCGACATCTCAGGACATTAACCTGATTCTCTCTTAAAGGAGATTCCCCTCGTCGAAGCACCTCACCTGTTGGGAGATGACTTCGAAAATTAAACAATTTGAGCGCTTAACTTGTCTGTCCGCCCGCAACTTTTTCTGCCCGCCCTCAGAACTTGAAAACTACCGAGGCTTGAGGGCTGCAAGTTGGTATGTTGATCATCCACCCTCCAATCATCAAACATACCAAATTGCATCCATCTAGCCTCAGTAGTTTTTATTTCATTTAAGGTTAAAGTTAGTTATGATCTTACGTCTGGCATCGCTGTAGATGCCAACAACACATGCCACCATCGGGCCATGGCTGAAAGTTTCACGCTGTATAGAAAAGTCGACTGCGCCAAAGAAACTTCGGCCTATTTTTTTTACTTGATGACTTTTATTAATTGATTCAACTCCTTCGGCATAAGATTTAATCCATACAAAATTGCTGTCACGGTTTCTTTCAAAATATCTTAGAAGCGTTTGAATAAAAACTATTTTATATCATGTTCCGCAGTTTGAAAAACAGAAAAGTCTCAGCCAGGCGATGGTTTGAAGGATACAGCCAGTGTGTAAACAATAAATAATGTGCATGTTAAACAGTACAGTAAAATTATTTCTAATAAAATGTAGCGTATTTATTTAAATTTTCGTTGGTGAAACAACGATCTATTTGACCGTAGATTTTAGCACAGGGTGTACCCAATGAATTATAATTAAACGAAATGAATAATCACAGAACGCTATTTCCAGCTTTATTCACTTCCGCTCACTGAAAATGGGTTACAGACGACAATATATATATATATATATATATATATATATATATATTATATAGACTATATATATATATACATATATATATATATATATTTATATATATATTATTATATTATTAATATACATAATTTAACAGACATTTATGATAATAGCTTTATATTATATATATAATTATAAACTTATATAATATCTATTATTAATATTATTAATTCGACATTTTAGAATATAGTATAGTATTATATATCATTAATAAAGATTATCTTATATAAAATCTTATTATATAATCTATATTATATCTATATATATATATAATATTATGATAGCGTCAATATATATATTATTATATAAATATATATAATATAGTATATATATTAGTATATATATATATATATAATTAAATATTATTATATATGTATATATATATATATATATAAATATAGATATAATATATATATATATATAGCTATATATATATGAGTATTAAATATTATTTATTTATAATAAATATTTATAATTATTATATATATTAATTATATATATATATATAATATATTATATATATATATATTTGTTGCGGAGACTTGAAACACTACACGCATGCACGCATCTACACAAACATATCTACAAATTAGCGTCTCAGGGGTTCTGTGTATGGGCGTATATGCCAATGATAAGTCGCTTCTCAGGCGTTGCATAATAGCCACCACAACACTCAAGCATGAACCATGTGGGAAAAATCATGAGAGTAAGAACAGAGGTACTTTAATATGCGATTCTGCAATACAACAAAAATCGGTGTCTTCTGGCTGTCCCCATTGATGTTTGTTTGTTATTCTTATGTTGCATGGAACCGGTGGTTTTACAGCAACGGGACCAACGGCTTTAGGTGACTTCCGAACCACGACGAGAGTGAACTTCTATCACCAGAAATACACATCTCTCACACCTCAATGGAATGCCCGAAAATCGAACTCGCATAGAAACAACGCAGTAGGCCGAGAATCATCCAATTAGTGAACAGGAGATAGACATAAACATATTTGGTTTGAGTAGTTCGTACTGATTCATAGCCGCTAGTATATTAAATGACAATAATCGTTTACGCCTTACCATCCGAGAGACGATTATTTATCTTTCAGTACGGATAAGTGTTTCTATTCACAACATCGGTTTGTATATTCCTTAGCAATAGCGCTTTTGAGGATTCAGTTAATGGCCCAGTTTATATAACGTATCATAACAAAAGGCTTATTTGAATACATCCCACGCCTGACAACGATATTTGAAACAAATGAGAGAGAGAGAGAGAGAGAGAGAGAGAGAGAGAGAGATAGAGATATGACTACGTTCATGGTAGACACCTAATTCGAGCGCACGGTTATCGCCTACTCGGGGAGTAAGCCTGCAAACTACTTTACTGTTGCTGATGTTGGTGTTGTTGTAAAGGGAGTAAGCCCACAAATTACTTTGTTGTTGCTGTTATTGGTGTTGCTGTTGGGTGTGCAGGAAGGTTCCATGCAACGTAAAAACACTATACAAGCCACAACCCCATCCACCTCGCATATATATATATATATATATAGGATATATATATATATATATATATATATATATATATACATATATATATATATGCGAGGTAGATGCGCTTGTTGCTTGTATGGTGTTTTTACGTTGCATGGAACCAGTATGATTATTCAACAACGGGGCTAACGGCTTGACGTGACTTAGGAATACATGATATTCATAACTATTAATTGGTATTATATTTCAGTTACTGTCCCGATTGGACTAATATTGCTTGGGTCTATGCATTCGGAGCACAATTGAATTTACGCATCATTATAAAATAATACTGGTATATTTAAAACCTCATAAGGACATTACGGGTAACCCATGTTTAATATGATATAGTTTTTTTTCCAATAATTGGTTTATTGCCTACGCTTTTTAATGGTATATTTTATATATCATAATTTTTCCATTACAAGCAATATTTTTTTATAACAATGAAATATGCTACAGTCGAAATTGCGATGCAATTGATGGGGATTTATTGCGCAATAATGCAATCTAAAGTAATCTGAAACGGGTTGTGTCCATAGAGTTGATGTCGTTTCAGAATTTCATGCCTCTAAATTCTTAAATATATATATATCATATATATATATATATATATATATATATATATATATATATATATATATATATATATATATATATATATATATAATATAATTTTATCACCTCATCGCGATGCATTTACCAGCATTAAACTAAAAATGTCCTTTCATATCTAATTCGCTCTATCTCGGAAATAATTTATCTTCATGTGTGTTAACCAAAGGGAATTGAATTTTAGTTGATAATAATAAATCCGTCGTCTCATGGGATTGAACCGCAAAGCACAAGAACTCAGGACTGTAGTGATATTAAAGGACACTTGTAACAATATATATATATATATATATATATATATATATATATATATATATATATATATATATATATATATATATATATATATATATATATATATATATATATCTTAGCATCTATTTGGACACTATTTGAATTTGATATTCATTATTAAGTGTCAACTTTGCAGTGGAAATTACGAATAATCTCTCGATATAGTTACCCAATTATTCATTAATCTATAACTTGACTGTTGACTAGTCAATTCGAAGACATTTAACTTGGCGCATTTAAATGAATAAATAGTAAAAACTAAGAATATATCCTGTTTCTAATTCTGCGACACGAGACCATTATCTTTCCTTCGTAAATGGAAATATTCCAAGATATTTGACAAGAAATGCCTGGTTCCCATTCAAATCGGAATCTCAATTCCCATGTTTAAATTTTATTATTATGTTTAATTCCTTTTGAATTCTCCCAGACACAAAGCTCAAACCGAAGACGCTGGCAGCTTACAAAGGCGTTTTTCACTTAATACTTTCCTTGGCGGTCTGGAGATTTCATTTTCACCTAAGCAGAAAATTGAAGCCGTTACCAGATATAGAAATCAATGAAGATGTAAATGTAAAGAAAAACAAGTAAAAAAAAGCGCCGAAAAGTTTCTTTGGGGCAATTGGATTTCCTGTACAGCGTATAATCAAAGCCACCGAAAACAGATCTATCTTTCAGTGGTCTCGGTATAATGCTGTATAACCCGCAGCCCATGAAACTTTCATCCGGCCGTGGTGGCCTGTGTTGTTGCGTTGCCGGAAGCACGATCATTGCAACTTTAACCTTAAATAAAAAAACTACCAAGGCTAAACGGCTGCAATTTGATATATTTGATGATTGTAGGGTGGATGATCAACATACCACTTTGCAGCCCTCTAGCCACAGTAGCTTTTAAGGTCTGAGGGCGGACAGAAAAAGTGCGGACTGAAGAAGTGCGGATTGACAGACAAAGCCATCTCAATA
>NC_087204.1:16666271-16694248 GCF_015104395.2 Macrobrachium nipponense | reverse complement strand
GAGGAATACTTTTGAAAGACATCCCTCAGGAGAGTTGGAACATGCATCCTGCTTATGTGAACTCTCGAGAGAGACTGAGAGTTTCCAGCCCAGTGATTGGCTTATGAAGAGCCAATCAGGAGCATCGTAAAGGACTGGCCTAGACATAAGATGCACGGCTCATGCGAATCTACTATAGCGTTGTTTAGTCAATGTTCGTAAAGTACTCGACACTTCCTTTATTCGAGACTCTGTGTCTTGCACTGAGTTCATAATATCAGTGTTCACAATATCAGTATATAATGCCATTCCTTTAAATATATACAATGGTAAGCCGGCTAAGGAAAAAATTAGGAGAGAGAGAGAGAGAGAGAGAGAGAGAGAGAGAGAGAGAGAGAGAGAGGAGAAAGAGTAGAGAGGAGAGAAAACTCTTAAAATTACCTTGGCTAGCATAGGGTATCCGGTAGATAAGATCCACCCCACCATCACCATTAAATGAGGGGCTACAAATGTCTTATTAGACGTGGCTTGTGTCTGGATAAGCACCCCAATTACAACTAGTTCCACTTCACAGACCAAAACAGGCTTTCAACTCACGACTGATCAATCATGAACAAATTCCAAAAGCCTCATAACTCATCAGCTAATCAAGTTAACAATTTAAATATTAATTATATATTTATTTATTTATATAATAAAATCCAATACCAATAAGTTATGGGTAATACTGCCTGGCAAACTAAAACATTCTCAGTCATTCTTACCTCATATTTATCTACAACTCTTTGAGATTTTTATTGAATTTCCCTTTAAACAGCCGTTTAAGCAGCACATTAACAAATTACGTTGAGTTTGCAGTGAAAGGGTTACCATGAAGGACCAATTTCGTCATACACTACATCAATGTACTCAAGAAGAGACAACTGAGTACTGATCACACTATAATTCCAACATGGCGGAAGCCGGCACGATGACAGGTGAAGGCAGTATTGCAAAGTCCAACTGCGTTAATTTGTCGCTACTTGGAGGGCGAAAAATCCCTACGTCGCTCAAAGTTATTAGCATTGCATGTCCTTAAGTAGCCACTGCGTTAAGTATACCAACAACGTCATATCATAACAAAAGAATGGAAGAGCTATAATAAAAAAAATGCCCATAAACAATAACATATTTACTCATTAGTAGGCCCAAAATACAAATAAATAAATAAAAATCGGCAACATAAAGGACTGTGAATACTCTACATTTTGATATTAGAAAACTAAAATCACTCAATGTTCAATAATTTCCGAATTTGGTAAAGTAAAACGAACAGAAAATACAACAAATGGAACTGATTATAATTAAAATTATTTATTTTATTTATTAGTGACAATGAGATTGAAGAAAGATGGCACTGAGTGGCCAGAATGTAATTAATACAAACTTTCTGTATTACAAGTAAATAAAAAAAGTTAGCTTTTCTCTATGAAATCATACATTTGCTGATTGTGATATGCTAGGCAAGATTCATCAATAGATTGTCCCAGATCCAAACAATATTTATCTTTGGCTTTTGACATTTGAGTCTACAAATGAAACTATAAAAATTTTATCATAATGGGTAATTCCCTTGGGAAATCTCAAAGTAAAGTGTCTCAGTTCCTATATTTGAGTGTGGCAATGTTAAAACTAGTTTTACCATCGAAGTCAGGTTCTTTAATACAAATATATCTCAGAAATTTCGTTGACAATTTTTTCTAGGATTTCACATTCATCTAAATTAGAGCCATGACTATTTCCTATTCCGGACAAGAATACTCAAATAATGTCATGACCGGTATCATGGCGTTATTACATTAATTAACGACATTTTCTGTAGGATGGCACAACGGAACTAGATTCTGGACACGTATTTCACAATCTTTTACCAATTTGGCTTTGGATATGAATTTAGCTTTCTTCACTCACGCAATTCATATATATATATATATATATATATATATATATATATAGATATATATATATATATATATATATATATATATATGATATATATATATATATATATATATATATATATATATATATATATATATATATATATACGCTATTACGAAGGCAGTTAATCCCCGTAGGTTTTCTAATTTTTTTTTTCTTTTGGGTGTGCGCCTCTACGTTCTAATAATTTAGCAAATGTCCCTACGCTTGGCAACACTGGGTGAACGAGTTCTGAAACAGAATTACCAACTTCATTAAGGTGAAGAAATTTTCCGGTATAATTTGTATTTAAAATAGAAGAAGGGTCGTTCAAAAGCTATTAAGTTAAACATTTATATCATTAAGAATATAGCATAAGTTTATTATATGACCCAATCAATGATTTACAAATATTAATTTTTTTAGTATGTTTGGTACCCTTGATGACTTCGCAGACATTACACCTCGGTACCTGGACACTTTACGAGTCGCCAGCAACCATATATCAAAATGCAATTAATATTCTCTCTTCAGGAAGAGAAAGGCACTTTCATATTTATTTACTGTTTACTCAAATCATAATAATTGAATAAGTACATGGTTGGTAGTAACGCTTACTTTCACATCAACCTAAAAATAAATAATAATACGAAAAAAGCAATTTCTTGTTCGACTCCACGGAGTGTATATTCTATTTACCCCCAAAAATAACAATAAAAAAGGGTATTGCAATATGAACATACATTACTTAAAGGTACCTTACGTCGGATTTTCCACATAAATTATGGAATCTGTCAGCTACTTTATTTTAGTTATAATTCCACATAAGTTGGAAGATTAAGCATGAGAAATGTTTGTCACAAGTCTCCAAGGAACAGAATATACTTCAGAAAGTTGAGAACCCTTTGCATTCCATGAAATATATCTGATTATAGTAGTGTCATCGACCTTGACATCATATAAAAAATATGGGAGAGGAATCCTGCCAATCTTTCATCAGATATTCTCTCTCTCTCTCTCTCTCTCTCTCTCTCTCTCTCTCTCTCTCTCTCTCTCAACAGAGCAACAGAATATGGTCTGTTTTGTTCCTATATATAATACTATTATTTTTTTATAGCAAGGCGAATGTTAGCGCTCTCTCTCTCTCTCTCTCTCTCTCTCTCTCTCTCTCTCTCGTCTCTCCTCTTCTCGTCTCTCTCTCTCCTTGATCTTTTTAAACTTCTACCAAATATCTTGATACAGACACAAATAGATATTACAAACTACGAAAAACTAGGATGAATTTTGATAGCACGACTACAGAAACCAAAATACAAAACGTATTCCAGAGGAAACAACAACCCCCCACCTTCAACAAACGGAAACCGCATTTCCACGGCTTTCATTACCTTTGAAACACGATACCAAAAACCGCATTTTGCTGTGTACTGAACTTCTTTCCAACAATGGGAGAAATCTGAAAGCTTTGTGATGTAAAAAAAAAAATGAAGAAATAAAATACACAAATTAGGTTTTGACTGGCCATCCAGGCTAAACCGAAATCCCAACCAAAAACGTTGAGCTTAGAGTTTTAGGAAAGTGAATGCAAACCGAAAGGAAAAATACGTAACAATGAAAAAAAAAAGAGCAGCAGTTCAAAATAGAAACCTCTGCAGCAGAGATTTCCCAACGAAATACAGGCAACATTTATAGTCCTATAACGAGCGGCAACCATAGTAGTCAGTGCAAAACATGTTGAAGGGATTGTATCAATATTGTGTTTACATAGTAAATTACGCATTGCGTGGGTGGTCGTGTATGCATATGTATACACATACATGCACGCACACACAACAAATAATATATATATATATATATATATATATATATATATATATATATATATATATATATATATATATATATGTGTGTGTGTGTGTGTGTGTGTGTATCTATGTGTGTGTGTGTATTTATATGTGGTTTATTATTTTTAATTATGATTAACTTATTTGATCATTACGTATTACAACATTTTAATAAATTTACATCCGTAGCTAAATGAGTACACACAAAAAAAACACACACACACACACACACACGAGAGAGAGAGAGAGAGAGAGAGAGAGAGAGAGAGAGAGAGAGCGAGAGAGAGGAGAGAGAGGAATCCATTGCCGCAATCATTTATAAAGATTCAAAAGGAAACGTTTCGCCGGCGTAGCTAACGTCATAATGCATGGCTAAATAATTAAAGCAATTAAGATTATTGCTTAGCAATTGGGAAAAACAGCAAAAATTTTGAAATTTAAAAGGAAGATTCCCCTTATGATTGAACTGGATAATTCATGAAGGACGCCCCCCCCCCCCACACCCCCTTCGAAAAAAAAACTTTTTAAAACTGACGATCCTTTTGTCGTTGTGCAATAATGAAGTTTTCCCGATGATTTTTCACGGTTTCAATGTTAATATCAAACTTAAATTCAGTACCTCAGCTTCCAAAATAATTGCAGTTACTAAAAGTTCTTTATTGGTTTAATTAGCATGCTTTTTCATTATCTCCCAAAAATAACCTGAAAGAGAAAGACGGAATTATCAACTAAATCCCTGTCTTAAAAAAAACAAAAAAAACAAAAGTCGCCATAGTTTCTTCGGCGCAATCGAGTTTTCTGTACAGTGTATAATGCTGTATGACCCGGTGGTGGCTTGTCCTATAACGTTGTCAGACTTACGAATATGGTTTAATTTAAACTAAAATAAAATAAAAACTACTGAGCCTAGAGGGCTGTAATTTGGTACGTTTGATGATTGGAGGGTGGATGATCAACATACCAATTTGCAGCCCTCTAGCCTCAGTAGTTTTTTAAGATCTGTGGACAGACAGACAAAAGAATGTGCAGACAAAGGAACTTTTCACTCGATGTAAGACGCAGTCAATTATACCGCTGCGGTGGCTGGCATATTTGAATAAGAAATAGGAACTGAATATTTTATACGGTAATGATTAAAGAAAATATACTGTTGTGTGAATGACCTAGTTAGGCTTTACATAATATAAGAAACCAGTGAAGCGGCTGTGGATTAATTTGTCTCCTGAGTAGTATATTTCAGTCGCTCTCGACGTGATGAATTCTATTTTGCAACAGTGAGGATTATACCTCAGCCAGAACAATATTCTCCCTTGTTCCTACCTGTCAAGGTTTGTTTATCTTTAAATGTTCAGTCCTTTACGCTGACAAATTGCTTAACATACATACATACATACATACATACATACATACATACATACATGCATACATACATGTATAACTGGGTCAAAAAAATTTGGAACGTGATGACTATATATAAATGAAGGCATAAGGCAAATTCCACGAAGGAAAGTGAAACAATAGAGTAACTGCTACGAGGCCTTTCGACGCTTGTCCTTTACATACATACATAATAATACATACGTATAAACATAACAATAATTAAATTAACTCCTCTTATAACAGGGTTGATATTCTCTACATTGCGTAAAGAAAACAGACGGAATTTTACGAGTAATAATTATCAAATTAAAGTATATGTATTTAAAAAAAGAAAACCACTACATTTGGACATTGTCTGTAAAACCCATAAACGTCAAATGTATAAAGTAAACTTACTTTATTACCCAACACGTGAAATCACTTACTGTTCCATCAACCATCAGTTGCCAAGTAAAAACAAACTAGGTTAAATCACTGATTGAGAAATCGTAAAGAATGTTAAGATAGAAATGAATTAGACCTGGGGATAAATAGGTCACATAACGTCTTCTTTGACACAGATAAGAAAGTTATACTTCCTTCCATTAGCACTAGTCCGAATTCTTTTTCAAGTATGAATGATTAAGCACTTTGCCACAAGCATATCGCCAGTGGAAACGAGGAAGCAGTCTACTAGAGATATCCTGAAGGTGGAGGGACATGTTTGTGTCAAACCATGACAGAAATAATTAAAATGAGATACATAACAAGGTGACTGACACAAGAAAATCTTTCATAACTATCAGTCTTTGAATAAGTACGTAAGAGTGGCGAAAAGCTCATAATATATCCAAGGACACGTCAGACAAACAGACAAAGAATAATCATTATGGAGGTCTGTAAACGAAATTTTACCACGATCCCTGCTATCAGCACGAGGCAGGTGCATTAGTTTGTCTTTCCGATAACAAATGAGAGTTATTATGAGAAAGTAATTTACGCCAGAATTGTGTTTTATTAATTCCAAAGGAGCCATTGTCCACCTATGTAAAATTTCAGGCTTCTCAAACGCTTTCAAATGGTAATTAGTTTCATTTATTACGGACATTTCATTCGTACCTCATTTGAATTTACAACAAAACGCGAAAATCATGACTGGGTGGACTTATCACTGCTTCTTTTGACGAAAACTGGATTGAGTTTATTTTCACCAAGAGTACAAAAATGATTAAAACATGTGGAGTGAAATATACTGAATTTTAACAGCAACAGGTACCTGCTCTCTCGAAGCTCTTTTGAAAGGGACCTGGAATTCTCCCGACCGGTTTCGCGACTCTAGCAAAACGAAGAAAAAAACCAAATGGAATGGTATACCTATTTAGCCGTAAATTCTCTCTCTCTCTCTCTCTCTCTCTCTCTCTCTCTCTCTCTCTCTCTCTCTCTCTCTCTCTCTCTCTCTCTGAAGAGTAAACGTCCTGATATCTTAACTACTTCTTCCTACGCCTTCACGTAATTTTTCTTCCGTAAATTATTCGGTTTTCCTTAAATATATTTAATTATAGTAGTCAGATTTTTCTATCCCTTTTAAACTGCAATCTCTCTCTCTCTCTCTCTCTCTCTCTCTCTCTCTCTCTCTCTCTCTCTCTCTCTGAAGACTAAGCGTTGCCGAAGATCTATGGCTCCAATATCTTAGCTGGAATATCCTACCAAATCAAAAAGCAAGCGTGCAAAGTCCATGTTGCCGAAAGAAGGGAACGTTTTCCTTGAATCTGCCGAGACAGATCTTCGCTGTGAATTGAAACCCAGAGGGAATGCATGCTGCTATTTACTTGCGTCGCAGACAGGGCTCCAAATCTCTGTCAATGTTTTGTCAATGGCTTTTGGTCTCGATTATTCCCTAGTTAATTTCTAATTATTTTCCATTAATGAGTTTCAGCATTCAAAACCAGCCGCCTTGCTATAAAATCATACATTTACGAACAATTACCAAACTGTACTTTGTTTGTTCTGGAATGCTATGATATTAGGGACCTTCATTAACTGAGTGTTGTTTATTTACGTCTATAACTGGGTACAACCGTGGTTCTGCGTACTACCCTTTCTTCTACAAGATTTAACTCAATAATTGTGTTCAGGTACGCTTTGGTAAATGACTTTTCCGTGGAATAATTAGCGTCTTGCATCAACAAACAAATCTACTCTCAAATATTTACAAATTTACGTTAATCATTGTATTTCTGAATGAGTCGATTATTACCAATACACCGTATCTTACTTTGTCTTATTAGAGATGCAGAGAAAATATAGATAGCTAGTGAAAAAGGAGAAGTAAAAGAAAAATAAGAGGTAAAACAGAGAGAGAGAGAGAGAGAGAGAGGAGAGAGAGAGAGAGAGAGAGAGTGAGAGAGAGAGTAGTATAGAAGGTCTCTATTTCTTATCCCTAACTACGAATTAATTCGAAAGAATTTAATGTTTTAAATCGCACAGCTTTAGGTAGAGAAAGAGAATATAAGTATCTAGCGGGGTTGAAAATATATATGCTACCCCATTTTCTATGAATGTGGAGAAATTATCACTGATATATTTAATGCCATTAACTGTACAAGAAATATTACGCATGGACACACTTTCTTGACTATACGAGTTTACACATGAGTTATCCGTCTCACTTTATGAATAATAGCATCAGCTAAAATGAGAATACAGTCACCATAAAAGGACGAGGGAGAGAAAAATGATAGGGAGAAAAATACAGCAACGGAAAGAGAGAGACCTTCATTTTGCAGTATATGTAAGCATTTCTACCCAGAGAGCGAGAGAGCGAGAGATGACGAGAGAGAGAGATGAGGAAAAGAGAGAGACGAGAGAGAGAGAGAGAGAGAGAGAGAGAAAGAGAGAGAGAGAGAGAGAGAAGGAGTGGAAGGGGGGGGGGAGGGTGGGGGTGGGGGGAGGGGCGCAGACGTCTTTCCGAGAAACTCGGAGTTAATTCGTTCGGCCAAAGTTAAAAAAAATGTTAAGCGGTATATATTATATTTGATGTGTAAATATGTCGTCTGTATATGGCATAATTTACTGTTCTTCTTCTTCTTCTTCTTCTTCTTCTTACTATTATTATTATTATTATTATTATTATTATATTTGCTGGATATATGAGTATACATTCCTCAATATAGAAGTAAACAGGCAACACCCGGCCCCTTCTTCTTCTTCCCAGCTTGTTCCCATTTTTATATGGGGTCGCCGTTTCGGATGAGCCGTTTCCATCTATTTCTATCTTGTGCTTCTGCCTCATCAATTCCCTTCTCATGTAAGTCTCCTCTCACACAGTCCTTCCATCTCTTTCTTGGTCTCCCTCTTTTTCTTCTTCCTTGCACCTCCACCCCCATAGTATGTCTCAGCGTGGTCCTCATCTCTCATCAACAGGTGTCCATACCATCTCAGCCTCCTCCCCTCCTGCACTTTCTTTGATACTTCCACCACCTTAGTTGACCCCCTTATGTAGTCATTTCTGATCCTATCCACTCTTGTTACCCCAGACATCCACTAAGCATTCTCATTTCTGCCACATCCATCTTCTTCTGCTCTGCTTTTCTCATGCTTGCTGTTTCCGTACCTATACAGCATTGCTGTTCTTACCACCGTCTTGTGAAATTTTCCTTTTAACCTAAGTGGCACTCTTTTGTCACAAAGAACTCCCGGGCCGCTCTCCAGTTGTTCCAGCCTGCCTGTACCCGATGTTTTACTTCTTCTTCCATACTTCCTCCAGCGTTAACAAAAGATCCCAAATACTTAAACTTATCAACTCTCCTTATTTGCTCTCCACCAAGCTGAATACTTTCTCTATCATCCCCCACAGTGGTGGTACACATATATTTTGTCTTGGATCTACTTATTCTCATTCCTCTGTCCTCCAGTACTTGTCTCCATCTTTCCAATTTCACTTCCAGATCTTCTGCTCTCGCACACAGAACAATATCATCCGCATACAATATGTTCCATGGTACTGTCTCCCTTACTTCCTCTATTATAACATCCATCACTATGTTAAAGATAAATGGGCTCAGAGCCGACCCCTGGTGTAATCCTACTCTCACCTCAAAACCTTCTGTCTCCCCAACACTGCTCCTCACTCTGGTAAATACATTTCGGTACATCTCTTGTATCAATCGCACATACTTCTCTGGCACCATCTTCTCCCTCAGGCTCCTCCATACCTCTTGTCTTGGGACTCGGTCATAAGCCTTTTCAAGGTCAATGAATACCATATGTAGGTCCCTTTGTCTTTCCCCGAATTTCTCCATTATTTGCCTCAGACAAATATACCATCTGTTGTTCCCCTTCCCTTCATAAATCCCATCTGCTCTTTACCTATTTGTACTTCTTCTCTCAGTCTAGCATCTATCATCCTTTCCAGTATCTTCAAAGTGTGGGACATCAATTTAATGCCCCTATAATTACCACACTCTTGGACATCGCCTTTCCCTTTAAAAATTGGGATCAATATACTCCCACGCCACTCATTTGGTATCTTTTCCTGTTCAAGGATCTTTATCATAAGATCGTACAGTATATCCACTCCTTCATCTCCTAATGCTTTCCATGCCTCCACTGGGATCATGTCTGGTCCGGTTGCCTTCCCATTCTTCATCTTCTTCAGTGCATTTAGTACCTCTTGCCTAGAAAACCTCATTACCATGCCAATGTTCACTTGCCCATCCTCTCTTATTAGTCTATTATTTTTTTCTTCATTTAACAACTGTTCGAAAATATTCTTTCCATCTCTTCACAATGTCTTCCTCCTTTCTAAGCACTACACCCTCTTGATCCTTTATTTGTTTGATATGTGTTATATCTTTGGTGCTCTTATTTCTAGCCTTTGATAGCTTGATCATCTTCTTTAATCCTTCCTTTGTCCCCAGCTCATTATACACATCATCATACGACTTTTGCTTTAGCTTGGGCTACCACCTTTTTCCACCTTGTTTTTCTCTCTGTACCTATTTCTGTCTTCCACTGACTGTGACTCTTCCCATCTTTTCTTTGCCCCCTTCTTATCTTTTACTACTTTCTCAATGTCTTCATCCCACCACCAACTCTCCTTTTCTTCCCATATGATACCAGATGTCCTCTCCTAGCAGCTCCTTTCCATGCCTTCTTATTACTGTTGCATTTCGTGCCCACCATTCTTGAACTCTTCAATCCCTATATCAATATCCTCCAAAACCCTCCTCTTAAACTCTCTCTTCTTATCCCCTTCCTTCTGTAATTCGTACCATTTAATTTTCCTTATCCCTTTAGCTTTGGTTTTTCTTTCCCTTTTCAACTTCAGGTCCATACATAGCAGCCTGTGTTTGGGGGGCTACATGGTCGCCTGGAATAACTTTGCAGTTCTTGACCTCCACCAGATTTATCCTTTTATACAAGAAATAGTCTATCTGGGAGAATCTTCCCCCACTTCTATATGTTATTAGGTGTTCCCTTTTCTTCTCAAAAGAATGTGTTTACTATTGCCATGTCGATGACACAGCAAAGTCCACTACACTCTCTCCTTCTGGGTTTCTCTCCCCAATTCCATGGCCCCCATGCACCCGCCCAATCGCCTCCATTTTCACTTCCGACATGGCCATTCAAATCTGCCCCAACTATCACCCTCTCATGCTCTTCCAGTTCTTGCATTATTCCATCCATGTCTCTCCAGAAATTTCCCTTCTCTTCTTCTGTGCAACCAACTTGTGGTGCATATGCGCTTATAAATATTTCAGAAATCTCTCCTCCATAACATATCTTCAATCTGATGATACGGTCATTCTTTCTATGCACTTCTATTACCGAGTTCTTTAGTTCACTAGACAGTACAATGCCAACTCCATTTCTACCTTGTTTATTTGCTCCACTATAATATAGCTTATATCCATCTCCCAACTCTTTAGCTTTATTTCCTTTCCACCGCGTTTCTTGCACACACACAACATCTACTTTCTTTTCTCTCATCAAGTCAGCCATTCTCTACCTCTCCCAGTCATGGACCCAACATTTAGCTGACATACTCTAAAACCCAATGTGAGCTCGCTTCTTTAGCTGCACCCGCTCCTGATGCAGTAGCCCTCGCCTTACCACAGAGTTAGGGCGATGTCTCTGTGCGTCGTTTACGGAGTACGCCCTAGCATTACCTCTTTCCATATTTCGGGCCTCATTCTATTTTTTGGTTTTGGCACAGATTTTTACAGCCGGATGCCCTTCCTGACACCAACCCTCCCTATTTATCCGGGCTTGGGACCGGCACCCATAAGGACTTGGTTGCCCCCCCAGGTGGCTAGGTTAGGCAACACCCGGCCCCCTCCTCCTAAAAAAAAAACAAAAAAAAAAACAAGAAAGTAAAACAGATTTAGAACAATCTATATCACGATTAAGCAATTGCATCCTAACAGGGGTGGCTCCAAAGATAAAAAGCACAGCAATTGTCACTGTCACATTCACACATCACCTGTTAAATCGTGGAAGGATCCCCTACAGAATATGAATTTCCATAAAGCATCCAAGACTCCTACTCACTGGGAATTTCGCTCGCTCCCATCCTGCACTTCCAGGACTAGACTATCTTTATTTCTTTATTTCAAGTGTCTTTTTTCACATTTGTCTTCTTGACCCCTGTAGTAGATTCACATCAACCGTGGTTTTGATGCCTAGGCCAGTCCCTTCCGAAGCTCCTGATTGGCTGTTGATAAGCCAATCACAGGGCTGGAAACTCTCAGTCTCTCTCGAGAGTTCACATGGGTAGGATGTGTGTTCCACCTCTCTTGAGGTAAATGTTTGGAAGGCGTGAACTCTCTCGAGAGACTGAAAGTTTCCAGCCCTGTGACTGGCTTATCAACAGCCAATCAGGAGCGTCGTAAGGAACAGGCCCAGGCATCAAATGCACGATTGATGTGAATCTACTATAGTAGGTCTTCCTCTCCTTATTATCCCCCCCCCGTGATAAACATAATGAATAATGACACCGATTACGATAGAACTGATTAGCTCTAGGGAAACAAAGCAAATGCGAATTCAGATCCCTCAATTTCAAAAATCACGTGTGAGTGATTTCAGTTGAAGAAGGTCTTGTTATACTGTATGTTCATTTCTGTATAGGCCGACGAATATGGCATGTTCAGTAAAAAACCCTAAGTTTGTTTGTTTGTATGGTGTTTTTAAGTCGCATGGAGCCAGTAGTTATTCAGCAACGGGACCAGCGGCTATACTCGACTTCCGAACCACGTCGAGAGCGAACTTCTGTCACCAGAAACACGCAACTCTGACCACTCAATGGAATGCCCGAGAATTGAACTCGCGACCACCGAGGTGGCAGGCCAAGACCAAACCGACCACGCCACTGAGGAGCTGTAAAAATCCTACGACACCAGAGAGATTTGCCACGTATCCTCGTGAGGTAAAACCTAATCATTGTTGTAGCCAAAAGTGTATATAAAGTTACTCGTATAAGTTCATGGATGTCCGGGTGTCTGAGAGAGATTTTCATTTCATCCATTTCTGGACGACAGGTGTCTGGGAGTGCCTAAGTCTGCTGTAGAAAGTTTTGGTGTGTGCCCGTCTTACTTCACTATACAGACCCGTCGTCCAGAAAGGGGTGGGATGGAATTCAGCTTTATTCCCGGAGACATTCATGAACTAAAATGAGTGACTATACCATTTCAGGAGAGAATATGAATTTCGTGGACATATGCTTCCCCCGAGCCAAAAAAAAAAATTTGAGCGGTTCTTAGTGTCATCATCTTCCTTTATGGACATACTTATGGTATATATACAGTAAAGGACTAATGCCCTTACCCCTTTTAGTCTTCATCGGATAAATGAACGAATTTGCTTTAGAAACATATAACACCCCTTCTTTCTGTGGGACTTCTCAAGAACCAAATCATGCAAGTGACGAGGGAGAAAAATAATAGAGAAATGGTCTGTTGTTCACATGACGTTTAATGCAATAACAAAACATATATAACATTACGAAAATCTTTTAGGAAAGTTATTATACACACATCAGACCATTTCTTTGAATAAAAATAAAAATAAAAAAAAAAAAAATAAAAAATAAAAACTGACGAGTGAGAACTGCAGTGGGGCTCCGTTGCCCTGCTGAATCTTTGATGCTGTGCAAAGCCTCCTGTTCATGGCAGGGACGTCGTACCTAGTAATGCAGTCCTTTGTGACCCAGGGGCCCTTAGGATTTTTAAAGGACTTTAAAGGGGAACGTGTGTCATGAGTTCTATCCCCTCGTCTTTGAGAAAATCCTCGCGACATGAATCAGGTAACGAGAAATGTTAGATCACGTAAGTAGAGAAAATGTGAAATATCCTTTAGACAAGTTTTTTTATCAATAGAATATATATTATATATATATATATATATATATATATATATATATATATATATATATATATATATATATATATATATATATATATATATATATATATATATATATATATATATATATATATATATATATATATATATATACTGTCAACTACATATAAAATCCCAAACAGTCGACTCATACTCCTTGACCCAGACTCTCAAACTAATGAAATTAGTTCCTGACTTGATTTATGAAGAGCAACATTTGGCAAAGAATACTATTCTATTCGTTAAAGTTTGAAGATATATTCTAATAAACTCGAAATTGAGAGAGGAACTTAATTTTCTGCTCCAGTTCGTCTTTTGACTCATATTTCACTGGTCATCTACCATCTACGAAGAGATGAAAACTATTCACTGGCTTTATACCTTTATACACACTCCATTAAGCATTCTTGGGATGAGAGAAACGAGTAAAAATGAACGGAGTGTAATCCGGTCTCTTTGGTAACATTAGATTCCAAAAGTTAAGTCTTTCTCTGCGAATTTCGTCCGAGAAACTTTGGCTGGGATCCCGCTGAGATCCTATTGCATTTTATTTCCATGCTGCTGACAAAAATTTACGCTTGATCCTTACTATATCATTTATGACCTTATGTTGCTGTTGTTGAGGATCAAGCTGGCCTTGTGCCAGCACGGGCTCTTGCTCACAGAGCAGCCCGTAGGATGACCTTGTACATATTCAATTCATCCAAGTTAAAACGGTAATACCCATTACGAACCCTTTTCAAAACGCACGTAGTTTAGTTTGGTTTTCAGAGCTGAGATTATGACAGCAAAATACTGAACACGCACAGTCAAAGGATAGATTTCAGTGATGATGCATACAGCAGCCGTAATTTATAAAACAATCCAGAACACCGTGTAATCTGGAAGCCTGAAATAAATGACCGGTATTTGCCAAGTAAGAGAAGAAAACACCAGTGAGCATTCTTTTGTCAGACAGTACAGACGCGGATTAAAATTGACCTCGCTATTTGTAAGTGTAATTTAAGTATTTAATTTAGATATCTCAAAGACTTGTTAGTCCATCCTAAGAGGAGACATCGTGTGCTCACTTATCTGTAGGAGGGGGTTTTACTGTTCTGACTAAACTTTTTCGTGTGAATTGTTAATAAAACAGCTCCATGGAGATATTATTAAAACTAAAACCTTCTATTTCATCCCTGTTTCTCTTTGACTGGCTTGTGCAAGTACTTCGTTTTTAAATTTTCATTTTGACTTTAATGTATTGCTCAGTCTCATTAGATTATTTCTACGCCTATTTCAAAATCTAATTTATTCTCATTTTTTTACGCCGATAAGAGAGAGAGAGAGAGATAGAGAGAGAGAGAGAGAGAGAGAGAGAGAGAGAGAGAGAGAGAGAGCTTGTTGCCAACAGATTATACAGTTTATAAATATGTTTCACAGCGTTTTGTCCTTGAATATAATAAAGATATTTTGGTCCTGTTTACAAAGTCGGTAGCTATTCAGGAATTTCCGATAACGTTAACCAGATATCGCTCCAACTATTTTATCGTCACAAAACTCCGTCAATATGAAAAGTCTAAAAATAATCCCGTAATTAAGATTAGCATGAGAGACACGTCAGTATGTGACATTGCAGGTTACAATCTTCCTAAAAAATTGTCCCTGGTTTTTACCAGTCAGATTACACAGACATTAGATTATTTTCGATAGTGATGGTGTAGAAGTAGAAGTAGAAGTAGTAGTAGTAGCAGAAGTAGTAGTAGTAGTAGTAGTAGTAGTAGTAGTATTCATAATATGCAAGAATAAAAATGAGTGTAAGGTAAAAAAAAACGCTTAAAAGAAGTAGGAAGGAAATTTGAAGAAAAATTATTTGCATACTCACGTAAAAAAATGATATATATATATATATATATATATATATATATATATATATATATATATAGATATATATATATATATATATATATGTATGTATATACATATATATATATAATATATATATATATATATATATATATATATATATATATATATATATATATATATATATGTATATACATACATACATATATATATATATATATATATATATATATATATATATATATATATATATATATATATATATATATATATATATATATATATATCGAGCTACAATGTCCTTTAATATCTAATTCGCTCTACCTCGGAATTAATATATTTTCATATATGCTTAACCGAAGGGGAATTTTTTTTTTTTTTCTCGATAATAGACTTGCCTGGATCGGGGCGGCGATCCCGGGATCCTTTCAAATCCAGGAACGTCAGTGAAGCAAAAGCTTCACTGACGTTCCTGGATTTGAAAGGATCCCGGGATCGCGCCCCGATCCAGGCAAGTCTATTATCGAGAAAAAAATTCCCCTTCGGTTAAGCATATATGAAAATATATTAATTCCGAGGTAGAGCGAATTAGATATTAAAGGACATTGTAGCTCGATATATGTATATGAATCACCCGGAAAAGTGATATGACTTATATATATATATATATATATATATATATATATATATATATATATATATATATATATTATATATATATATATATATATATATATATATATATACATGCACACACACAATTTTGTCTATTTTATATTAATACAGGGAATGAATCTAAATTTATATTCCACAGGCTTTCTGCATGTAATATTACCGCTATATATATATATATAATATATATATAATATATATATATATATATATATATATATATATATATATATATATATATATTATATATATATATAGGTATATTCCAAAGAAGAAAGTCTGTGAAATGTTAAATAAGATTCATTTCCCGAATCAATATAAAAAAGACAAAATCGTAAACTACTACTCTGCCCATAAGAGAACTATGCTAAATTCAATCTGAAGTTACATACATGGGAATGTATGTAACTGTTTTTGCATATATATTGGAGAAGGTAAAATATGCGAAAAAATATTATTTATCTCTCTCACTAATCAAATAACACCCAATTCATGGGGCACAGGGGATAAAACAAAGGTAAATAGACAAAAACATTAAATATTAAATAAACGAACCAAAACAATACGTGTAAATTTAAATTTGAGGACCGAAAAGAAGTCATTTTCTCATTTTAAAAAGTCAAAACTGCACGTTTAATAAACAGCTAAGATATGAACCAAAACATAATCTAAACTCTCCTCAAAGTGAACGTTGCCTCAATGTTAAAGAGCCAACAGAGAAAGGAAAAAAATATGCACCTGCCACCACAAATAGAAGGGTTTAGCGTCCCAAAGGGAAAATAGAGAGGATTAAGTTATTGGGGGATTTGCCACCTTGGTTTTACCGTCTTTATCTTTACGTCAGAGGTTGAAAATACTACACTGTACGAGAGGGATCAGGTCTGACAAAGAAAACTGTTTTGGGAAAAGGAATATTCTCAGTGTTCGTGTTGAAGTTTCCCTTCTTCGTGACAGCTTTCAAATCATATAACAAATGCACCGTTTTTATTTTCATTATCAGTACTAATAATAATAACAATAATAATACGAGCTTGTCAGTTCGCTGTACGCGGAATGCAACCCAGTGCTGCTGTCTTCCCTACCTTCCCAGTCTCCTACCTGCCCAGCCCAGCCCCCACGTGGGGCGGACAAACAGGTTAGCAGGAGGAGGGTGGATATCTCGCCAGCCCTCTCAAGTTCGCCTACCTACCCCGCGCCCACACCCGGGCCGGACGAACGGTTTGCAGGGGGTGGGTGACTGCTGTATCAAGGTCACACTCGGATTTTATTGTTATAGGCTATTAGCGATGGTATAATAATAATAATAATAATAATAATAGATTGTCACTCGAATACTGCCCAGTCCACGTCACATCCACTCATCCACTCATCCACTCAGTCCACCCAGCCAGCCGAAGACCCTGAAGTAACCTGACACAACGAATCCATCTACGGTCTGATTCTCTCGCGTCTGATCTTGCCTCCTATTCCTATTCCGAGGTCAGAAACGCCTCTCTGATCCTATATATTTCCCCTGGGGACACCAACAACAATTACAGCAGCACCTTTTAGCGGCGAGGGAAGCGGCCTTAAGAATGACAGAGTGGAGGTTTCGTTGAAATGTAGAGAAAGGAAATCTATATTTCGCTTGTTTCATTTTTCTTTAAGCCTGGCTATGGTGGCAGAGTTGTATGGGAAAATGAGTGCAAAAAAGAAAAAAAAAGGAAAAGAAAACTTTATGTTTGTATATACACTATATTTGTAAACTTTGTGTGTGTATATACTATACATGTACGTATAATCACATATATATATATATATATATATATATATATATATATATACTATATATATATATATATATATATATATATATATATTGTGTGTTAATTATCCTTAAAACGTATGATGAAGAGAAAAAAACTAATGCACTTTCCCTATGTTAACCAAAAGATCATTCAATGTTAGCTTTCAATTTCTATATAGCTTCAGCGTCAACGGTAGTACTAACAGTAATGTCAGTAACATTATCATAAAAATACAAGCATAATGGTTCAGCATAAAA
This sequence comes from Macrobrachium nipponense, assembly GCF_015104395.2. Taxonomy (NCBI): domain Eukaryota; kingdom Metazoa; phylum Arthropoda; class Malacostraca; order Decapoda; family Palaemonidae; genus Macrobrachium; species Macrobrachium nipponense. Next base: position 16,676,143 of record NC_087204.1, on the reverse strand, counting down.
CTGACTGGTAAATCAAGGTCCGAGTAAATTGGGATATCTGCCCTGGAACGAAATTTCTCATATCATTTGAAATACCATTACTCGCTTTATTTTCGAGGGTTCTCTCTCTCTCTCTCTCTCTCTCTCTCTCTCTCTCTCTCTCTCTCTCTCTCTCTTGCAAACCATTCCCTACCTTCAACAATGGTCTTCTAAGACCAAAACAAGAGATCGACAAAAACCACAAAAACAAGAGCTCGACATAAGCGAAAATAAAAGAGCATCTTTGTTTGATAATAACCAGAGACTCGACTAATTATATTTCCCAGTCTTTTACGTTGTCACTGGAATAAAGGTTCCCTTTGAGCTGCAAAACAAGTGTTTGTTACATTGGTGGACTACCTAAACGAAGCTCATTAAGCAGGAAACCTCTCATCTCAGAGCTATTTTTAATACGTCAGGTGCATTCTTGGGTTATGTGAATAAATGAGTATATTGTGTTTTTAAACGTCTTAGTTTCATTCGCCGTTCAAGATTGGAGATGAGGTTCTTCGTTAATAATGATGACGTCAATTATAATTAGAACACTTGCAGCATTCACATTGAACAATGCTTTAATTGTTAATAAGAGACTTAGGATTTTTCTAGTAGGATGACAAGACAGGAATGTGCAATAATGCAGTCACATTGAATGGAAGTCATAATGATTAATAAGAGACGGGATTTTACTAGTATGACAAGAAAGGAATGTAAAATAATGACAACACTTTTTCAGATACAACGTTGAAAGAAATAGGCAGCAGATAACTTTTCAAACTATATGTCTCTATGATGAGAGAGGTTTATTTTCCCTTGAGAACACAATGACCGTACAATTGGAACTGCAGATGAAGCAGATACCTTTCGCTGCTTTGTGATATATCTTCCATAACCAGTTTCATCTGGAAGAAGGTTTGACAGTGATCAGGAAATTAGTGATGATATGATGGTGAGGCCAGGTCATGTCATGCAGCAGGGAAAGCTTATTGATATTTAAGGAATACTTCTGAGCGATCAACGACCAATATTTTTTGCCCACACAAAAGCGTTTGCAATTGTCTTTCTTCTGCTGTACCTGATACATTATTAGCATTATTTACAATTTTATCTTGCCCTACATTCCCATTTACTGTCATGGTTTTAAGTCAAAACTATTATAAGAACGTTTTCATGCTCTGATATTTCATTGAGCAGTAAACGAAGGCCAACAAACGTGCTTGCAGACACATAGTATATATGGCGCACGCGCGCGTGCGCACAGACAGACAGACAGACACACACACAAACACTTCAGGACACTTTTACTTCTCAATTTTTGCTTCACCTCAACCTTACTTTTTACACAACCTACAAGATCCACTTTCGACCAGTTTTTCACCACATCTTTTCTCACTGTTACCTTCTACCCTTTTATCCAGACTTGCTGAATACATTCCACGAAGGATCAGAGTCTCAGACGTAATCGAATTCCTGTCACTTCTCACTGCCCTCAGGGTCGTATGCAAATGGTCCCCTTTTCCAAAGATGACAAGGAAGACAAGGGAGAACAAAGGAAGGTTTTAAAAGGACGATATGGAAACTCCTTCCAGAAATGTCGTCGCCAGTTGAGACTTGTTTTACTGATGAATTACAACCTAATGAAGTGGCCATGAAATAACCTGAGACGTGGCTTATTCGGTACAATAATCTAGATTCTGATTTCGCAACAGAGAATAATACACTCGTGTGTTCTCTCTCTCTCTCTCTCTCTCTCTCTCTCTCTCTCTCTCTCTCTCTCTCCACGTAACCAATACGAATAGCAACGAAAAAAACTTCCTTTTATCTGGTTGGTAATGTCCAAGTTTTACGACATTGCGAACGGTATGAAAAAAAAGTATTCAGTCAAATCTGAGTATTTTCACTCCCCCTTCATTAATAAACACAGTGCTATGCTTTGTTTGAACCTTCAAGCATCTTTCATTTATGAAAATATAAAAGTCTGCAATATTATGCGAAATCACCTGATGAAGAATTCTGGTTTAAATATATAGCGTTGGTAAAAATATTAAGACCGTTTATTCCAGCTCTATGCTCCAAACATTAATGCTTTAATTGAAATTATCTAGCTGCAGGGTTAAGTAAATATTTGCATAAACAAAATCCCCAGCATGTGCGGTTCATTCATCATTCATCGGATATAATGCCATATTTAGACGCCATTTTCATATGTATCAAATATCGATGCAACAAAAGCAACTCTTGGGTCGTTGTTTAATTTATTCGCAACAATAATTAACTATAAAATTTAATCTTACTTATATTCTTAACACGTCTGAGAGAGAGAGAGAGAGAGAGAGAGAGAGAGAGAGAGAGAGAGAGAGAGAGAGAGAGACATCGAAGTTTACAAAAAAAATCAACAAAATTAGTTTTTACAACATAAATTTCAGTAAACAGTTTGGAGATTCAAAAAGTGATTTTTAAATAATTGAAGCATAATGTATATATATATATATATATATATATATATATGTATATATATATATATATATATATATATATATATATATATATATATATATATATATATATATATAATAAAATGAAAATAGCAAATATCCCGTCACTTTCTTGTTTCTTTTTCCTCCATTTAGGAAAAGTTAGAATAGAAAGTATGTAACTGACAGTAAAAAAAAAAAGAAAAAGAGAGAGAGAGAGAGAGAGAGAGAGAGAGAGAGAGAGAGAGAGAGAGAGAGAGAGAGAGAGAGGAAAAATGCAGAATTGGGCAACTTCTGGAAAAAGTATGGACATATAAATGCGCAACAGCTAGGAAATGAAAAGTTTGGTGTGTCAAAAAAAAGAAAAAAAAAAACCGGTAGGTACTCCTTTTTGCGAGGGAAAATGAAGAGATCTTTAATACAAAAGCGATGACAGTAGGAAATATAAAGTCCATTTCGAATATTTGATCTAAACAAATTTATATAAGAAGCATGTATTACTGAACTTAAATGGTTGCTAGCATAATTCGTTAAAGATACTGAAACCATAAAAAAAGAATAATTTATTGGAATCCTTGTTGTTCTTTCACTTTCACTCACTTTCTCTTTGTATGTCTCACCGTCTTTCTGCCCCTCAGTGACCATAATTATTGAGACGACACTTTCTATTTTACTGGTGACCACCGCAATTAATGCGTCAGATCAATTAACCACACAATATCAATTAACTCTCTCTCGCTCTCTCTCTCTCTCTCTCTCTCTCTCTCTCTCTCTCTCTTACATACACACACACACACACGCATTGTCTCCAACTCTCTCTCTCTCTTTCAGACATCCTAACCCTTATTAACTCCTTTTAACTTGCTATATCTCTCTCTCTTACACACAGAGACTCTCTCTCTCTTACACACAGAGACTCTCTCTCTCTTACACACACACACAGAGTCTCTCTCTCTCTTACACACAGAGACTCTCTCTCTCTTGCACACACACACAATCTCTCTCTCTCTTACACACCACACAATCTTTCTCTCTCTCTCTCTTACACACACATACACTGTCTCTAACACTATCTCTTTGATGTCACCCCTTTGGGAAACATAACAGTACTCCGAAGATCCAATTAACTTCGAAACCTGATAGGAAAAAAAAAAGATTCACCAAGCAGAAATTGTTTAATTAACAAAAAAGAGGGAAGACACCGAATCAAGTTCAGCTATTTTACGGCGTTTCGGGAGGGAAGTGGATTCGTTTAATAATAATAATAATAATAATAATAATAATAATAATAATAATAATAATAAAATAATAATAATAATAATAATAAAAAGAAAAAAAACATATTTGTGAAAAAGGAGAAGATATAGCTTGTTGATGGCTTACAAAATAATTCGTGGAGGTAGTTATAATCCTAAAACAAATAGGCATTGCAATACAAACTGACACGTGACTGGAAAAACATCGCAAATGAAACATTAAGGTAGGTTGTGTGTGTGTATGCGTGTGTGTGTTGGGGGTGAGGGCGGGGAGGGGGGAAGCAGTAATATTGCTTCATCTATCTCCTTCCGGCGTCTTTCATGTCGCGTAAGACATTACTCATAATGAAGCCGTCATACACGTCAGCTGCGGTATGCAAGACATGTCATTTAAGGATGCTGATAATCACAACCGTCGGATAGACTTACTCTTTACGTGTTAGAGTACGAGTGCTGCTCTGCTATGAATTAAACGTAAAAACTCGTACACACACATATATATAATACTTCCTCTCCTTTTGAGCTTGGGACCAGGTTTATTTAAATAATTTACTTGAAAGCTCACCTTACGTGATACAGTGGCACAACAGCCATGTGGTTTTAATGATATTCGCTGTGATTCTAGGATACATGAGAAGCACAATTCTGACTTGAGAGAGAAAGAGAGAGAGAGAGAGAGAGAGAGAGAGAGAGAGAGAGAGAGAATATTTGATGAAATGGCCACGCAAAACAAGTACATGAAGGTGGTAATCGATTGAATATTCTGTAAGTGTAAAATATTTCTGAATTGAAAGTAGCGATACTTTTACCTGGATATATTTCCAGGTAGTTAATAACCCTTATGGCAATGCCATTTACAACCCTATAAACCCTCTAATTAATATGATTTTTTGCTTGTTTCCTATCTCCGTTTATTTTATTTTTTTGTCTCGTCCTGATATATTAACTACTTTTTCCTACGTCTTCACGTAATTTTTCTTCCGTATATTATTCGCATTTCCTTAAATATATTCAATTAGCGTAGTCAGGTTTTTCTTCCCCTCTTAAACTGCCATCTCTCTCTCTCTCTCTCTCTCTCTCTCTCTCTCTCTCTCTCTCTCCTCGTTAATTATCTCTCGAACCTATCTGTTATCTTTTTATTAATTTAAAATTACCTCCGTCTTTTGTTTCTCCCAAATTTCACTGAATTTTTACCATGTCACTAATGGCCTATATCGTTAATATTTTCTGTGCGCACACTTTTACTTATGACTTCCTATTCATTAGATTTAATTTTTACCAAGTGGTTCAGCTTTCAGAGAGAATTATCTAAAATCAAAATAAAATTAAAACAAAAAATAAAAAAGTAAAAAAAATTTGTGCTATAATGAAGGATATTCAGTACCAAAACCCGGTTACGGTTTTAGGTTTATTTTTACAACTGAGGTTTTTATTGATCTACCCGTTCGGTTTTATGAAAATCCTCTTCGTTAGGAAGGGAAGTTATCGACAGGGCCTGAATGGATCCCTCAGTGTAAAGTTCTTTATTAACTGAACTATGTTTTGAAGTAAGTAAAATAAAACTGGCTCTCGACCCCTCGCACACACACACTCACACACACACACACACTCACACACACACACACACTATTCATATAGCATGAACGATCTCCGCACCGACTTCATTCTGAACAAAGATTCTTTCTCGAGAAGACATGCCATCATCTCTGGAAGAGACGCGCGCGATAGCGTTATATTGGCAGACAAACCCATACACTGAACGATCTGTATATGACAGGCTAAGTCGAGAGCCAGCAACCAGGTCGTGACAGATTCCCGCCGAGATCGTTCAGACACGAAGCTCCGCCCACTTTTGCATTTAGACAAGCACATACACAGTGTTTTTTGCGAACGATACAGAAAGTCGTTCAGACAATCGTTCAGTGTATGGGGGCCTTTAGACTCATCGATGTGAATTCCATTCATGACAATAGTTTGCACCATCAGTTTTGCGAGTTTTAAAGGAAGTTATTCATTTGGACGTGAAGAAAGAAATGCGAAAAAGATGAAAATCTACTTTAAAGGTAAGTTTCCCGTTAAAAAAGTTCTCATATTTTCTCGTTCTTATATATATTTCAGACCACCACATCAACTCTGCTCTTCCCAACAACAATCCATGAAAGAAACATCGTCCCAACAAAGCAACAAGATGGACAGAGGCCTCGAACAGAGTCGAAGGATTTATGAATTGAAGGGGGAATTCAATGCCTCCGTGGAATTAGTTACCCGTCCATAACAAGGGTCTCGGTACCTGGTTCCTGGAAGCCTAAAGAGGGAGGATCTCTTATCAGTAGTGTTTTGGCTTCCAGGAACCAGCGGTCGGAATCCCCTTTAGTGAGAAGGGCATTTCATATAGGCGGCTTTGTCAGTGACCTTGGCTGTTTTCGTCATGAAAGCGAAACAATAACCTATAAACAATAGTCTCTTCTGATGATGAGTTTCTCACAAATTTCGGGCTCTGGCTTGGGAACAAATACCTTCACTTCGCCCAACGATTTCTTGTGCAATGTCTCACTCCTTTTGGTTAACTTAAGAGGTTATACCATTGACAGACATTCTGAACGAAACTCACTAAAAAGTTCAAGTTATTGAAAAAGAAAGATTCACGGACTCTTTGGGTTACAGCTTTCCATTTTTGACAAACTTATATACCACTAAAGTGAAGACTGTTCCATATTTTAGTTATGCGGCCTATCCATTAGAATTACTATAAACATTTTGTAGTTGTTATTGGTTTCATTAATTATCCCGTGAATTATTAGTGAAAGCGGTATTCCATTCATTACGGTGCTTTCAAATACTTGTCGATGTTCAGAATAGTGTGATGTAGACATGACCGTTTAAATATTCTACCCTTAAAACTTTCTTGGGGCAACTGTCGTCGAAAAGCACGCGAGGTCCTGCGCAAGAGCCCAAAGCAACGAATGTTGTCATAAGAACTTCACTCTGGAACATATTTTCACTTCCTGGTCAGGTCTCCTTTGGTACCAAGCGGAGACTTAAGGGACTTTTACAGCTCGTAGTATACAGGAAAGAAGAAAGCGCTGCACGTCTCTCTACTGATGGTCGAAAGAGAGAGAGAGAGAGAGAGAGAGAGAGAGAGAGAGAGAGATAGAGAGAGATGAGAGAGAGAGGGAGATGAAGATACGAATTCTTGCAGCCTAGGTATTTAATTACCGCTGGGTCTATGGTTAGTCTTGACAGAAGTCAGGCATGAATTTCAGTGTAATCTTCTACCATCATCTCGAAACCAAATAAGGTTATATATATATATATATATATATATATATATATACTATATATATATGTATATATATACTATATTATATATATATATAGTATATATATATATATATATATATATATATATATATATATATATGCATATATATGTATATATCTATATATATATATATATATATATATATATATATATATATATATATCTATTTATATATATATACATATATATATATATATATATATATATATATATATATATATATATATATATATATATATATATATATATACATTACTTTGAAATGTGTTGCGTCCCAATTGTATAAACAACCACCGGGGATCTTCTGATAACGTTCAGCAGCGCTGATCCAGCATTATTCACTCGATAAAGTAAAGTTATCCAGTTCGTTCCAACAAATCTAAATGCAAATGATAATATGCATAATAAATGAGGGGGACGTTGGATATCCATGCCCAAAAAAATTAATAATAAATAAATAAATAAAAAAGTAAATAAATAAATGTTCCAAACCGGTAATCATGTTTTTCTAATGCGATCAACCATTCAAGATCTCCGAATCATATAACATTTTATCTAAACGGGAAAAATATAGAGAATGCTTTCAACGCATCGATAACTTGGTCTTTTTTTTTTTGTCTCCGGCATACTGATTAAAGGGTTCCAAACATTGGGCAATTATGATGCATTCTGGTAATGTATTTGTTGAATTTGTTACCACTTACAAAGAGTTAGAATAATATAAAAAAGGGTCACTTGTATACAGGACGATCTTTGAGACTATCAGAACGAATTTGAATGAGGCCATGATCGTCGTATTTCTCAAGTATCATCTCTCGTTTCTCTTGTATTCATGGTTCCTTGTCTATTTATTTGCCTTTCTCTCTCTCTCTCTCTCTCTCTCTCTCTCTCTCTCTCTCTCTCTCTCTCTCTCGTGTTTTCAAGTTGGGCCTTTTGCTTTCTGAAGGTTAACGATATTATCCATACTTCTCTCTATTTCCCAAGGTTCTTTTCCTTCCTGAATATAAATGACGCTTAATTGAAGAAGAAGAAATAATTAACCTGCATCTCAGAGATGGAAAAATGGTCAGGAACACTGCATTGAGTTTACAGTTCTGAGTGAGAGGACAGACTCGAAGTAAAATTAAAATATAATGAACTTTAGATAATTTGTTGGTCCCTTTTGAAATTGAAAAGGAATTATTGTTCTGAGATAAAAGTGAATTATGTCTCTTAAACTTTCTCATAATAATTAGTGAAGGGCAACAACTGTGGAAAATAGCATTAAACATTATTTCTCTTCCCTTCTCCTATTTTTATAAATATGAAATTTTTTACTCTTTCTGAATGACCTATTTCCCACTCCATCCACGCAAGTTCCTCCCTCTTGCAGAGTTTTTAATGTTAACATACAAAAAACATATGCATATAATTATCACCTGTGGCAATGCTAATCATAGTCTAAGAACATAACGGTTTAGACGCTAATCATTGAAAAAGACGCAATAAATTATATACAGTCGAGTTTTCCCCGAGATTTTTAACACAATCGTTTCCACGATGGCCGCTAATCACAGTCCAAAAAACGCATCGTAGGCCGATCCGATGTTTACTTAAAACCATAAAACTCGAAAACTAATTAAGTTAATGGAGGCCTTAGTTTTTGGTAAAATGGTAAATTATAATCATCTCGACTGTGCAAATAAGTTTCGGTTCAGCGAAAACTTATTGGAGACATTTCATTACCTAGAATGAGAAAAGTAACGATATAACGACTGCGTAATTCAGTCCAATTTGTAATGCATTTGTATAATATATGCAATTTGACAAATGCCACGTTTTTTGACACGAATCCCCCATTTGGCGTTTTAATAGCCAACTTGAGTACAGGATAAAAGTTGGTAATAAAGAAAAAGAAAGTCTATATAAAATAAACGCGGATGAAATAGCCATTATTTTTAATAATAATAATAATAATAATAATAATAATAATAATAATAATAAAATAATAATAATAATAATAATAATAATAATAATAACTCTCTATCACGAGAGGTCATAAAAATGTTTCTAAAAGGTACACAATAATGTAATTGTTATACAGTTTTACAAGAACTTTTAATAATTATATTATTGTGGACCCTTTAGCACAAAAAAAATAATAATAATAATAATAATATAATAATAATAATAATAATAATAATAATAATAATAATAATAATAATAATAATATTATTCCTTTCAGTACTTTTGCCATCACATATAGAAAGTATAAAGATTATAACTCTATCGGAACACAATAATAATATTCCAGTAACTCTCATAAAAGCAGCAGAGGCGATGCAAGAACTTTATGTAACTCTAAAACCAGTCAAAATGAGTCAGAAACATCTGGACTTTGGTTGCGAGAGACTAATTAGCTTCATAAATTTCACAGTCGGGAGACTCTGAGAGGCAGAGGCTGTTGAATTAATTTAACTCCTAATGAAAACGCTAATTACAAAAGGAAACTTGAAAAATATGAATCACGTCTTTTATAATGAAATTTATGGGAAGAAAAATGTTTGATTGTTGGACTTTCTTGTGACGCACACTTACATTATATACATATATATATATATATATATATATATATATATATATATATGTATATATATATATATATATATATATATATATATATATATATATATATATATATATATAGATATATATCTGTGTGTGTGTGTGTGTGTGTTTGTGTCTTGCTATAACCTACCAATGTTCTATGATGTTAAAAATGCCACAAAAACACTATTTACACGAAAAATAAAACAATATATTTCC
>NC_087204.1:16601092-16665771 GCF_015104395.2 Macrobrachium nipponense | reverse complement strand
TATTGAGATGGCTTTGTCTGTCATCCGCACTTCTTCAGTCCGCACTTTTTCTGTCCGCCCTCAGACCTTAAAAGCTACTGTGGCTAGAGAACCCCTGAGACGCTAATTTGTAGATATGTTTGTGTAGATGCGTGCATGCGTGTAGTGTTTCAAGTCTCCGCAACAAATATATATATATATATCTATATATATATATATATATATATATATATATATATATATATATATACTAATATATATATATATATATATATATATATATATATATATATATATATATATATTTATATATATATATATATATATATATATATATATATATATATATATATTATATATATATATATATATATATATTTTATATATCATATACTATACTATATATAAATGTCTGAATATATATATATATAATAATATATATATATATATAATATATATATATATATATATATATATATATATATATAATAATATATATATATATATAATATATATATATATATATCTCTATATATCTATATATATATATGTATATATATATTGTCTCGTCTGTAACCCATTTTCAGTGAGCGGAAGTGAATAAAGCTGGAAATAGCGTTCTGTGATTATTCATTTCGTTTCATTTATAATTCATTGGGTACGCCCTGTGCTAAAATCTACGGTCAAATAGATCGTTGTTTCACCAACGAAAATTTAAATAAATACGCTACATTTTATTAGAAATAATTTTACTGTACTGTTTAACATGCACATTATTTACTGTTTATACACTGACTGCATCCTTCAAACCATCGCCTGGCTGAGACTTTTCTGTTTTTCAAACTGCGGAACATGATATAAAATAGTTTTTATTCAAACACTTCTAAGATATTTTAAAGAAACCGTGGCAGCAATTTTGTATGAATTAAATCTTATGCCGAGGAGTTGAATCAAATAATAAAAGTCATCAAGTAAAAAAAATAGGCCGAAGTTTCTCTGGCGCAGTCGACTTTTCTATACAGCGTGAACTTTCAGCCATGGCCTGATGGTGGCATGTGTTGTTGGCATCTACAGCGATGCCAGACGTAAGATCATAACTAACTTAACCTTAAAAGAAATAAAAACTACTGAGGCTAGATGGATGCAATTTGGTATGTTTGATGATTGGAGGGTGGATGATCAACATACCAACTTGCAGCCCTCTAGCCTCGGTAGTTTTCAAGTTCTGAGGGCGTCAGAAAAAGTTGCGGGTGGACATAAAAGTTAAGCGCTCAAATTGTTTAATTTTCGAAGTCATCTCCCAGCAGGTGATGTGTTTCGATGAGGGGAATCTCCTTGAAGAGAGAATCAGGTTCATGTCCTGAGATGTCGCTAGTTTAACCCTCCTTTCATTCATTTTTATCTGTCTTCCTCTTCAGAGATAACTCCGTTTTCTTGTGCTTTTCATTTACCCATTTTTTCTTGGGTGGTAATTAACTCTCTGGTGGCGAGACGCAGAAAATGAAGAGTGACTAAAGATCCTTTCTCGGATTTCCAGGATATTAATGGAATAGAGGACTTAGAATGACGACAGGAATTTGAAAATTATATATTCTCAAATCAGCAGATGATTTGGGAAAGTGGCTTGGGTAATACTACTGAAATGAACGTTGAAAAGGGAATGTGCTGAAATTAAAGAAGTTGGACAGCTAAGTAAGAAAGGGTCAAAATGGAAAAACAAAAAGAGCAAGGTGTGATTCGATCTGCAGCTTACTTGAGACACGTGCAAGATTTTCGCCTCATACTCGTTTAACGAGAGAGAGAGAGAGAGAGAGAGAGAGCTCGTCCTTTTAGCTTACCGTAAAAGAAAACTATTGAGATGGCTTTGTCTGTCAATCCGCACTTCTTCAGTCCGCACTTTTTCTGTCCGCCCTCAGACCTTAAAAGCTACTGTGGCTAGAGGGCTGCAAAGTGGTATGTTGATCCATCCACCCTACAATCATCAAACATACCAAATTATAGCTCTCTTGCCTCTGTAGTTTTTATTTTATTAGGAAGGTTAAAGTTAGCCATGATCGTGCTCTGCAACGCAACAACACAGGCCACCACGACCGGCTGAAAGTTTCATGGGCTGCGGCTCATACAGCATTATGCCGAGACCACCGAAAGATAGATCTATTTATGTAGCCTTGTTTATGCGCTGTAACAGAAAACTCGATTGTTTCTTCGGCGCGTTATTTACTGTTTTTATTTACATTTACATCTTCAGTCATTTCTATATCTGGTAACGGCTTCAATTTTCTTCTTGAATTCAAATGAAATCTCTAGACCGACAAGGAAAGTATTATGAAAAACGCCTGTGTAAGCTGCCAGAGTCTTTGCTTTGAGCTTTCTGTCTAGTTGGATTCAAAAGGAATAAAACGTAATATTAAGATTTAAATATGGGATTTGAGATTCCGATTTGAATGGGAACAGGGCATTTCTTGTCAAATATCTCGGAATATTGGTCTCGTGTCGCAGAATTAGTATCTGGTTAGAAATGGTTTTATTGTATTTGGCTTTTCAAGTCATACACATGCCTGTTTCGGATATACTCTTAGTTTTTATTATTTATTCATTCTAAATGCGCCAAGTTATATGTCCTCGAATTGACTAGTCAACAGTCAAGTTATGAATTAAAGAATAATTGGTTGACTATATCGAGAGATTATTCGTAATTTCCACTGCAGAGCTGACACCTAATGATGACTATGAAATTGAAATAGTGGCCCAATAAATACCCAGTTATATGTATATGTATATATATATATATATATATATATATATATATATATATATATATATATATATATACATATATATATATATATATATATATATATATATATATATATATATATATATATATATATATATATATATATATACGACACAGTCCAGACGTACAGGGCGTTTATTCACATGTTAAAGAAGATCAAGGGCGGGAACACGAAGAGATTCACATTATCCTTTAATCCTACGTTTCGTGACAACATCGCCACATCTTCAGGGATTTTTCTACAAAATAAAGTATAAAATGTTAACATAAAATAAGAGCTGATCACAAGATCCAATAGTTGAAAAGTAAAAACAGTTTACGGGTAAAATTACAACTCTCAATACTTAAATTACATGCACACTTGATTAAAACAGACAGAAATACCAAACAACTTACAAATGACGAGAAGAATATTTAAAAATTAAAGCTAAATTACACGAAGATAAAAGTAATAACAAATATCATAAAAAGTAAAAGTCATATATTCACAAAACCACAGCCAAAAACAGCTCAACACTTAACCAACCTTTCAGACTCAAAGATAAAAAACACACTAAAAGTAAACAACGTCAAGAGGCACAAGGAATGACAGAAATAATTAGGCTAAAAACAATGGGACAGCAGAGGAATGGTTGTTTCAAGTTGGAACTCGTAGTTTTGATGTTCAGAGTTTCCCCAAAATCAACAGTTCGTTGGGTCCTTTGTTTGGCCAATAATTTTAAAATCTTCGTAATCGATTGTAGCTTTACATTTAAAAGTATGCTTCCTTATATAAAGATGTTTCAGGGTTAGATAATTTACACCCAGTTCTGTAACTAACGCCCCGATGGAATCGGCCCTGACCCTGAGAAGACGCCGGGTAGATCCAACATATTTTCCCCAGATTACATCTGGGACAAGTGTATTCATAAACGACACCCGACGTCATCAAAGGGCAGAGCCGATCTTTAAAACATGAAGAGCGAGCCAATGGTCTTGGGATTTTAGGTATAAGTTTTAGATTTAACGGCTTCAAAATATCTGTGCACAATCGTGGTAAACTCGTTACGAAAATTATCATTTAACAGATACGGGAAACTGGCATAAAGAGGGAGCTTGGGACCTGAAAACTAATAGGCTGTTAAGAAACCCTTTTATTGAGTAATTTATTTAAAATTCTATAAAAGATCTTAGAAGGAAAGCAATTATTAGAGAAGTACTGGAGGAGAAAAGTAATTTCATTGTGGAAGAGAGACCAGGTAGAGGTAAGAGACAGAGCACGATAAAGTAAGGTATATATCGAGTTGAGTTTGAAATTGAGAAAACAGAAACTATAGAAGTTGGAACCGAGCCCGGTAAATGTTTTCTTTCTGAAAATTGAGGTACTAAAACTTTCATTTTCCTTGGAGACCAAATATCTAGGAAGGCTAATTTAGAATTATGTTCTTTTTCCATTGTAAAATTAATATTATTATGGTAATTATTAGCAAAATCTAGGAACCTGGCCTTCCGCCCTTTGTTTTACTCACGCTACGTGGACGACACTTTTATCTTGTTCAAGCATGAATTCGATGCTGACAGGTTCCTAGAGTATTTCAGCCGATGTATGCAATTACAACGAATTAAGACAATCATTCAGGCATTTGAGGATATTATATATCATTAAAGGGGGTATAGAGAAGCAACAAAGACGTGAAGGCAGATCTTGGGATCTGCGCATCAACATTTGGAGATTTATGGAGAGTAAATCTTCCAAGAAATGTTCATGTTTACAAGGACATACGGTCCACATTACCGAATTCACTGGGGCTGAAAGTTACTGACAATAACTGAATATTTTTTTACTGAATTTATTCTGATTTTCTTTCTAGAAAATGATTTCCATATTGCGTGTTTCTTTATATATATATATATATATATATATATATATATATATATATATATATATATATATATATATATATAAAAGAAGATGAAGAAGGAACTGATGAGTTAGTACTGAAGGTCGAAGCAGCAGTGTAAGAAATATAATATATATTTTTAAGTAAAGAAAAAAAAGAAAAGATAGTAAGTAGCTTTATCGTTCTCTCCTCACTAAGAACCGAGTTCAATCTCACTTTCCTTTTGTCATGTTAGGTAATAATAGGAATTTATCCGGGGCTATCTTGGCAACTTACGGAGTCGTTTAGCAGTGAGGACAAACGCAGAGAAAGAAATGGATGTGTCATCAGTGAACGAACTTCCATGGATAAATAAATTTCGGGGGAAAAAATGGAATTTCGCATTATTATAAATTACGGAGCGAGACGCTGAACAGAGGTATATATTGCAACGAATTCCGGAGTTCCACAATGGCCTCGGAACGTATCAGGTGAAAAGTTGCGCTATCAGTAATTCATGGAGGACGTAAAAGATGGAGAAAATATGGAGGCTTCCCAGTCTCCGTCCAGTTTTCCATTTTTCTGAGACTGAGCATTCATTACCTGCCGAGTTTTAAACGCCTATTTGGGAGGACATGGTATTGGCAGTTTCCAGCTAGACTACCTAAGGATATCTATTTCCCATTTATGATGTAGACTAAAGCATTTTCATAGATCTTGATTTTTATATATATGATTTGACTTATATAGGTTTTTTTTGGGCTTTATGCCAAGCCCAACTGGGGTAATCGGGTTTTATTTCAGCGCTGAAACGGAAACTGACTGTAATTGGTTTGAAAGGTATACAGGAGGGAAAACCCTCAGAATCAATTGTTAGGAGAGGGTAGAGAGTAAGGACGGAAGAAAGAGAATATGAAAGGAGGTACAGTAAAAACGTAACAAAAGGGGTTGCAGCTAGGTTGCCGATGGGGGCACTGCAAAGAGCCTTATAAGTAATGCCTACATTTCACCAAATGAGGTGCACTGACGGCGCTACCCCGCTAACGGGTTGATTTTTATAGACACCAGCAAAAGAAAGGGGAAGAAGGAAAAGAATGAAGCGTAGAATGCCTGGAGTCGAAAATGGCTTCGTTTGCAGTTCTGGTTTCCAGTTCGATTAGCCGTCAACGAATTACTTTTCTGCTCATTCCATTCCGGACCTGGAACCAGTAGCTCAAGAGAAAAGAAGAGGACGAGAGGCGATGAACTGGAATCGGTATTTTCCACCCAATACTGTCTTGGCTTTATTTACCTCGGATATTTTTCGCTTACTCGGGGAGTGAGCCTACAAGCTACTTTGTTGTTGTTGTTGTTGTGGAAAAGCTTAAAAAGGTCTGAAGAAAGGGTTGTTTTCGCGTTGAGTTTAAAAGATACAGAATTATAGGATTAGGAATTTCTTTATGATTTATTTGTTCCTTCTTTTTTAGAATGATAATGTTAAAAAATAAATAACTATGCATTTTAAAACAGTAACAGAAAAAACTGTTCCTAATAAAATATAGCATATTTAGTTATAGTTTTTTCGTTGGTGAAACATGGGCTCTATTGCCGTAGATTTTAGCACATTCTAATTTACTTTGAAAGTTAGACTATATTGTTGCACTTATGCGTGAGAGGATAATCTTGCACGCGTATCGAGTAAGCTGGAGGTCGGATCACGCCTTGTTCCCTGTCCGATTACTTACATTCATTTATGGAATAAATAATTGAAGGCTTTTAATTATTTTTTCAATACGTATAGCTTTGCTGGAACTCGAGATAACCAGATATCTGCAAGGGTCAGCGACTAGAAGGTGGAGAGAGACTTATAGAAGAAATGATTTTACCAATGTAGCCTTTGTTAAACTAGCCTCAATCAGTATCTATCACACCTCAAGGTTAGGCCACTGCTTATTTTACTCTGCTCTTAAGCTTTGGAGCTCCCTTCTCATCTCTGTTTTTCCACAATGCTAATAGCATTCTATCCTTGAAGAGCCTTGGGCTGGAATAAACCGGGATATATAAGTATATCTACTCCAAATTTGCTAAGATTTAAAAGTATCTACTCCTATTTTGCTGCATTTACTCCTAATTTTGCTACAATTCATAAGTATCTACTCCTATTTTGACAAAATTTATAAGTATCTACGCCTATTTTCCTACAATTTATAAGTATCAACTCCTATTTTGCTAAAATTGATTATGTATCTATTCCTATTTTCCTAAACTTTAAAAGTATCTACTCCTATTTTGCTGCAATTTATCAGTATCTACGCCTATTTTGTCAAAATTTATAAGTATCTACTTCTATTTTGCTACAATTTATAAGTATCTACTTCTATGTTGCTACAATTTTTAAGTATCTACTGCTATTTTGCCACAATTATAAGTATCTACTTCTATTTTGCTACAATTTTTAAGTATCTAATCCTATTTTGCTAAGGATAATTCACATACAATTTACCGAAACCAACTACAGCCATCACGGAAGGTTTCCCAATTTTTCATGAAGAGATCCCAGCTAACTGCTGTTGCAAATGTACAGTTCCCCTCCTGCTTCATTACCCATTTTTATGAATGTAAACTCCCTGCACTTCAGTAGAAAGGGGCGTTTGTGGTGGTGGGTGTGGGGGGGGGGGGGGTTGCTGTGCTGTTGCATTAGCAGACTTAGATTGTAAATGACAGGGGCATCTGGTGTTTATCATCTAACGAAATGCGAGTGATTTTATATATATATATATATATATATATATATATATATATATATATATATATATATATATATATATATATATATATATATATATGTATATGTATATATATATATATATATATATATATATATATATATATATATATGTTAAAGAAAAATGCTAGGCCTTTCGACTTACCGTCCTTTACTTAAGCAGTAAGTCGAAAAAGGCCTGGGGATACTCCATTGTATCTCTTTCAATCGTGGCATTTGTCTTTATATATTCATTACGTTTCCGGATGTACTTAATTCAGTTATGCACATATACATACATACATACATACAGACTGACCGAAGCTAATTGTAGAAATATACAAAATTAAGCTATATTTTATAAACCCCTTAAAGAGACATCAAAAGACGAATTTTGTAAACGGCGTACTACTTGGCATCGTACCAACAGTTATGATTAAGAGTTAAAAAATATATGCTGAAGATACAGAAATAACCTTAGAAAATGCTGATAATAAAATACCGAGAGAGGAGAGAGAGAGAAGCGAGAGAGAGAGAGAGAGAGAGAGAGAGGAGAAAGAGAGAGAGTTCCTTGCAGACCAAACTCAAAGGATCTGGAGAAGGAGATTTAGATAAACATCATGTTTTTCCTGACATCATAGACTCCACTTGCTCTTCCCAAACTTCTCATTAACTTAGTTACGTAAGGTAATCAAAATGGAAAAGAAAATAAGGAGACGGCTATTATTGATAGAATATAAGAACACCTTGAGAAATTGACTTTCCGAATGATGTATTGGTTATATATTTTCATAGTAATTGAATGGGTTCATTTTTATAGTGCATGTTTATTGTGATTTCTCTATGATGTGCTCCTAAACATAATGTAAACCTTGCTTCCATTTTTGTGTTATTTTAAGGAATCTATGTTTACACTTTTATTTTCGTCCTTCGTTAATTTCAAATGTTACAACTTTTGTGAATATTACATATTGTGTTTTGAAATAAAAGAACGAAAAAAGTTCTGTAAGGCGCTCACTAAAAAGATCACATGATTGAAAACTAGTTCGATTGCATAACTGAGAATGCATTCTTTCACAAAACTCGGTAGAGATAAAATAATCTTATAGGTTTTTCTCATTCCCCTGTTTTTAGCACAGGTGAGGTTCTATAGAAAAACGTCATCAAGTTGAGAACGTTTAATTGCATATGTGAAAACAATGTATTTTATAGAACAAGAAAAATAGACAAAAAAAAAAAAAAAATAATAATGATAATGTATGACTCTTTCCATATGAAAGTAGCCTGTGTGTTGCTAACAGCAAGTGATCCATAGAACCTGTTATTCTTAAAAAATACCGAATTCACTTCCCGTCCATTAGTGAAATACTCCGCTTCCGTTCTTAGCTGGTTTGGACAGTGGTAGTGGGTTTGCTCTGCTCAATGTATTTGGAAAGCAAGCGGCCGAATTTGCATATGACACACTTCCTGTGTAATGTATTTGCTGGATAATGGTTGAGCTCGAGACTGGAAGAGATTCTTGTAAAGGTTGTTATACCAAGGATAATAGTTTTTTTTTTACTTTTTATTTATTATTTTTTTTTTACTTTTATTTTGCATGTTCATTGTCACGATAAGAACAAAATGGTTAAGAGAAGCAGTTCCAGAATAGCTGACACCAAGCAGTAACACTAAGGAAATGAAGTAAATACGGGGAATATATTATAAATGCTTACTCAGAGACGGCTCTGACATTAATGGTACTTGTTAATTGTCTGGTTTAAATTGCCAACATATTTTTTTTTAAGTTAAAACACAAGATGGTACCTTAGGTAACCTTCGAAAAATTCCTATAAAAAGTGCATGGAAGACGTGTAACTTTGTCTGCATTAATATACAATTATATAAAAGAAAATTGTTCGTAACGCCTCAGATTCTCTCTCTCTCTCTCTCTCTCTCTCTCTCTCTCTCTCTCTCCAATTAAAGCTAGCTCAGTCTATTTTATGCTGTGCCCTTATATCCGTACTTATATTTGAATGCAGTTTGCAATACGAATCTCCTATTCTGGAAGATCTCGAGTCGTTGGCGCGCAATGATTTTCCAGATTCCCCGCACGAAGATTGGAAACCGAGTGGGCTACATCTGACCCAAAAAGTCTACCCCCCCACCCCCACACCCTCCCAACCCATCCACCCCGGTCGGATTTACATGCAGGGTCTTTCCTGCGCCGCTTTCCGTCTTGCCAAACATTGGTCATCAAGAGAGACATTGCTGGAAAGCGTCTCTCGGATGGATGTCGTTTCCTGAACGGCAGGTAATCGGTCTAGTTTCGTCGCCTTTTTTTTCAATTCGTTTTTCTCGACTTCTTTTTGCTTGTCGTTTCTTCCTAAATTATTTTAGATCCGTATACGCTTGATACCCCGTTGAGTTTAGAAACTAATTCCCATTATAGTCATATTTCGTGAGTCTCCTATTATTCTTATCTCTCTGGATTTCTCATAAAGCTGGAATATTTAGAAGCACCCTTCATTTCTGGGGCCAATACAACTGACACACCTCTTCTGTATTCATTATTACACCCTCATCTGCTTTAGGCTCCATGAATAGGAACTGGTAATCCCCAATGGCCTTCCTGTCTCATCACCTGACACATACAATAAAGCGATGTAGCGTTTGTTTAGAATATATATGTAAATACTGTGAAAGTATGAGTATATTATGTATGTCCGCACGCGGGAGTAAGTCACGAGCCGCTATTTTCCAGCGTTAAACTAACTTTTTTTTTATCTCTATATCTTTTAAATATGCAATCAAGGGCCAACGGCCTGCTCAGTTGACAGAATGCTTCGGAATTTCTATAGGCAATCAGTTACGGAACAAATATTATTCCTATTTTTCAGCTGGAAGCTGGAAGACGGCGTCTTATTCCAGTCATGGAATTCGCCAAAAAATAAAAAATAAATAAATAAATTAAAAAAAAAATAAATAAAAAATAATTCCCCAGTTCTTCGTAAACGATCTTTCTCTGTCTGGAATTTAAATATGGAAAGTTTAAATTGGATATATGGTTTCATATATAGGAAGTGAGTGTTTTTTTTTTCTTTTTTTAAATTGCCTAATGAAGCCAATTGCCATCTGAGCAAATTATGCCATTTTGTTCTTGGCGCTTTTTGCTTGATTTGTGAAGACTCATTCTCCAAGATAAATTCTTATTACATTCTTTTTACCGTAAACATTTAAGTTATTCAAGCAAGAATCCTTTCCATAGGCCACTCAGATCTTTCTCAAGTACATCACAGTAATGGAAAAGTAACAAAATCAACCAATAGATCGTAGGTCAGTATATCTTCTTATATAGGAAGTAACTCGCTTTGCTTTCATGAATAGATGTTTTCCTTTCTATTACAAAAACGAAAAACTTTCACCTTTCATAGATATTTGCGTTAAATACCTGATTGATTGATGTTCAGTTGAAATATTAGGCGTCCATCGAACTTCAACTTTAAACGTTAAAGCAGAAGTCTGGAAGATCTGCTTCCAGTGAAAATGTTAAACGGTAAGTAAACGTAATTTTTTTTTTTAGAGAAAAATATATATATTTTTTTTTTACTAAATTAGGTCAATATACTCTCATCCGTATGTATGTGTGTATTATATATATATATATTGATATATATCTATCATATATATATATATATATATATTATGCATATATATATATATATATATATATATATATATAGTATATAATATTATATATATTATATATATATATATCTATAGTATAATATATTGTTACGTATGAGCCTGGCCTTGAAAGGGCTCAATACGTAAACAGAAATAGTGGTATGGGAAAAAAGCAGAATAAATTACTTGAACTTACCTAAAAAGGATTCATAGTGATAATTTACTCTAGAGGAAAAAGGTCGCCAGAAAACTTAGCTAATTACTTACATCTATTTATTTACAAGAGGCCGTTTACTGGCCTGGAGAAGGAGTAAATGCAGCTGGTCCACACGTGGGCTAATAATATCTCTCAGGGGATGATAGTTGGCTCAAAATGAGATTCACATAAAAGCTGGGTTTCGAAATCTTGCGGTAATGCAACACTTGCGTGGCGAAGACTTGGACACGTGACTCAGGGAATCTGGATGCCATGATCATGGACTTTTGTAGAAATGCGGCGTCCGGCTTTGTCTCAGGTCTGGGGCTATGGGCACGCCAGTAACGCCTCATTAGGCCTAAGTGGGAAGGCTGGTTGGGGACATCCGTCCGAGGTCACGACTGGAGCCGACTGAGAGCGAGGGCAGGTGTTTTTCCTGGGTGTTGGGGGTCAGCTTAACCCCCCAAGAGCAGGGCAATCCTGGAAACAGAACATACAGCCAGCAGAGGGTTCACAGGAAAAAGAGCTTAAGATATATGCCTAATAAGTACCAGTCTGCCTACATCCTTCCCTTTGGGATACGTCCCCAGAGCTGACAAGTCTATTTTCCCCCTTCTAGGCAGGAAATTCCTATCTCGGCTGGCTAGCTTTGGTTTTTCCCGCCTAAATCAGCTGATATTTGGAGGAATATGGCTGCCGTTTTACAAATCAAAATTACCTAAATGCTGGGTAGACGAGGAGATCAATAAACGTAGCAGCTCCCCCTGTTAAGAAGGCATTCACTCCTTTTCGGGCGTGAAGGCCTTGGCTTAAATAAGTTGATCGTCTCGACTACCCAGTTCTCCTACTCTAACTGAAGTTTTTAGAGCAGCGATACAGCTAACTACAGTGGCCTACCTAACTTATAGGTGGAGATGGTAAGTTTACGAATTTACGGAATTAATGTAGTCTAGCCTAAGTGAGAACTACGGGTTGTCTGTGACGACAGTCTACTCTACCCCTAGATAAGGTTAATTGAAAATTCTTTCTGCTACTACCCTAATGCCCTGGTACTAAATCATTAGCCTAACTTACCTCAATACAGTTAATTTGAGACGCAATCATTCCAGAGTGTGGTACGCACAGCAGTGATTGTGTCGACGTAATTGCTAAAATAGGCGCACATAAATGCACATCAACTCGCATAAACACATAAGCACCAGCGCTCACATATACATATCACTTCTTTCAGTCAACACGATAGAATTTTTCTGTAACTTCCGCTTTCAGAGAAATGCAGGCAGCGAATAAGATCTAATCATCTTCAAAGCTAACGTCAGACCCATTTTATCATTTCATCTGTTTTAAGTTTCTTTTCAAACGAAATGTGGAGAAAGAATATAGCTAGTTTAGTCTACATAGAGAAATAGACAAATTAGGTCAGGATGGACGCTCTTCGTTCGCAGGCTACTCAAGTGTGGCAAATTTTTATGGTAGATTATCAAGACCCTGGAAGCATCAATATAGTCGAGTCCTTCAAGCTAACTGAAAACCGATATTTTTTTCCCCTTCATCAAAAAACGAAAGCAAGACGAAATTACCGCACTGCAGTAGATGGTTCAAGAATAAACATTTCCAGGTAACTTTTACAGCACCAGCGAAGCAATCACCTTCATGGGAAACCAACACAAACTGGGGGGGGGGGATATTATCAATGGAAATGGCAGGACACTTCCTTCTGCACGTAGGATACACAAGCCGGGTGTCCTTCTCTCGACGCAAGATGGTTGACTACTCAAGGTTAGTCCCTTTGAAGGATATTAGACAAGAAGGAAAATTCTGCGTTTTCTTATATATATATATATATATATATATATATATATATATATATATATATATATATATATATATATTATATATATATATACACATACATACATACATACATACATACATACATACATACACACACACACACACACACACACACACACACATATATATATATATATATATATCTATATATATATATATATATATATATATATATATATATATATATATATATATATATATATATACGCACTAAGCTAAAAATTGACCTTAATATCTAATTCGCTCTACCTCGGAATACATATTCGAACAAGTCGCTTGGAGTTTCATGAGATCAAAACTGACTGTAACTGAAGATGGGGAATTTATTGTGATTTCAGAACCTGGAATCCAGTGGCACGGGAATAACGCCCAGCAATTCTCAGCAGCGATCTAATTATCGAATACAATTCCAAACAGCTTCTGACCAATACGGATTTCGAAGCTCTTTAGGTATTCGTCAGAATTCTAATTTAATTTCATGTGTGGTTCATCAATTAATTACCGTTTGTGTACTTGGTCCTTAGAAAGTGTTATTTAATTTATTGTTGAATATCTATACATTATTGGTTGATATAAAATGTAGATTTAAATTAAAATAAACTCATTGTTTTTAATTCCGTGCATATTAGTCGCTTGATACATATAATATCGATTCACTTAATAAACATAAAATGTCATACTGTGATTTCAAGCTCCCGATTTACGAGTCTGCAATTATGATCCTTCAATTTTTGTTCCTGTTGATTTAAACTTAAGCCCAAATATTTGCAATCGTCTGCAATAAATCACTGTTATCATTGGGCGAGCAAACAAATCCCTGGAATAGTTGCTGGAATTTCGTTAAAATCCAGTATGTCTCTCTCTCTCTCTCTCTCTCTCTCTCTCTCTCTCTCTCTCTCTCTTAACAACATAATATATTGTAATAAAATAATGTATCACTTAAATTAGATATTTTAAATAAAAGATGAAAAAAAAGTTCCATGACATCACATTAGTATTACTATCCACTTAATTAGCACCTTGCCTTGATGCCGTCATCAGTGTATCTTATTTCCTCTGCTACTTCCATGCATATAGATTTCATAATCACAGTCATCCTAATTACTGTCGGCCTAATAATTGCGCCATTACACCGTCATACCTTTGGTGAGTCATTAGCGATTGCCAACTTCCTGGATAACACATTTTCCTGAAGATATGATAAATCAGCGTCAGTACCTGAGTTCTTTTAACGATTAAATCATATTTTCTGGGCGGGAGTTGCACTTACGTTGTTCTAGTAGTAATTTCTTTAATTATCTAAGCATACAAGATCATTCGTCCTGATAAAAGCGGTCAATCATATTATAAGCGCTTGATCAAAGGGGGAGTCTTAGATAAAGTATTGTAGCAAAATTCATAATAAAGCTCTTTTATATTTTTGTTAGGATCTTAATCGAAAAAAGATGCTTGTTTTTAAGAAGGATTGTTTAATTTAGCGTTGCAAAGGTGTATTTGACTATGCCTTATATAATAATAATAATAATAATAATAATATATGAAGGTAGGAGACCCTCTCTTAAACATGTTTTGTTAAAGATTGATGGCAGCATCAGTGGAATTGATTTTATATATGGTCTTTTCAATTCTTCTTATTATTCTCTTTCTCATCAGGGCTGATATTTGCTAATAGCTGGCCGATGTTCATATCTTGGTTAAAGAAATGTTTTCTAAAAATACTAATTTATTGTTATGATAACAAAAGTGATTAACAAATCTTAGTAATGGAATTCCAACGTTTCCAACCGTATCATCGGTTCATTTTCAAGGAAAGGTGAGCGTGAACTGATTGGGGTCGTTCGGCGGTATTTATTGTGTCCCAGGTGCTCTGTCTGATGGCGCTGCGTTTTCATTGGCTGAACAGAGGATTAAGTCCCTGAGTCAAGCCGTCTTGCAGAGGTGGAAGCTCGCACTGCTCTTCGCGTGCGGACGCTGGAGACTGGGAGCATAGTATTGGGCAGGGGCACCTGATTGGTCCGTTCGATCGGCTCTATGGTGCCGGCGGGCAGCGCCCTACGTGCCACCGTCGGGAGGAGTGAAGTCTCTTGAGTGGTGTTAAGGCTGGGTCTCTCCTTCCCGATGTGTAGGGCCTCTAAGAGGCGGAAGGCGACGGTGGTCTGCTGCCTTATCGATAATACCAATATTAGGAATAATGTCCTTCCGAGTTATCCTGGTATTGTGGACGTTTTTGCATGATTATGGATGGCGCCTTCCTGAGCGTGGCCAGATATCCTCTTGGAAAATCGCATCGTTGTCATACCAATGTAGGCGCCGGGGCATTCCCCCCGGACAGGGTCATTGTATTGGTAGACAACGTTAGTTTTCTTGAGAGGGTCCTGCATTCACAGGGGCTGGGTTGTTTTTCATAATCAGGCCACTGGTCTTCTTGCTTTTATAGTAAATGATCAATTTTACTTTTTTCGCAGGGTCCGTGGGGGAGACATTCCTTTCGATGATGTTACGAAGGGCTCGTTCATCCTCTTTGTATTTCTTGTGAAATACTCCCTTGTAAAAGAGAGTGACGTCTTCAAGGGCGACGGGGCGAGGCTCCTGCTGGTACCACTTATCGATGTTTCTGCGAATGGCTTTTTCGATGTCCGGTTGGAATACCCGTTGTAATTAGAACTTGGGCAACACGTTCTAATTCAGTGTGCGTGTCCTTCCACGAAGAGCAGTGTGAGAGAGCTCTCTTGATGAAGGCGCTGATTGCAGTGCGTTTGTTTGTATCTCTCTGGACACTCGCTCTCGCCGTTCAGGCACAGCCCACGGTCGTGGGTTTCGTATACACTTGTGTTACGAAGCGTTCTTCTTGTTGCCCGACGAGAACGTCAAGGAAGGGGAGGCGGAGGCGACGGTCACGGCAATGCTCGATGGTGAAGTTGAGTCTGCTGTGGTCGTGGAAGGCTTGTCGCAGGCGCTCTATTTCTTCCACCGTGTTGGCACTGATGAAGGTGTCGTCAATATATCGGACGTACATAGACGGTTTCTTGATGGTGGCGAATACCCGACGTTCCACAGTACCCATGTAGAAGTTCGCGAAAAGTACTCCGTGGGGGAACCCATCGCTACGCCGTCTTTTTGCGTGTACATATGGCCTCTGTGGGTGGAGAAAGGGGCCGGGGCCCTTTTCGTACATATTTCAAGGAGTTTTTGGAGGGCATGCTCAGGGATGTTTAATGGGGGCGTGGAGTCGTCTCTGTATACACGATCCAGAATTATCTGGATTGTTTCATCCACGGGGACGTTCGTGAACAGGGACTCCACGTCCATCGATGCAATAACTCCTCCGGACGGTGTCGTTTTCAGGGCTTCTATAAACTCGGCAGAGGAACTTCAAACTGGTGTCATCTGGAATGTAGAGTCAAATAGCATTCAATTTCTTCGCAAGCTGGTATGTAGGAGCGGGAATTTGGCTAATGATGGGCGTAACGGGTTCCCTGGTTTATGGGTTTTAACATTCCCGTATATATAGCCAAGGTCGTAGTCCCCTACGATCGGCAGCAAGTGAAGGGCATTGGAAGCTGCATTGACAGTCTCAATAATCCTATTGGCCTCACGTTTAATGTCATCTACCGGGGTTCTTAGTAATTCTCTGGAATTTGCTGCTGTCTGACAGTATCTCATCCAACTTGTGGTGGTATTCCTCAGTGCACGGATGAGTACAATGCAGCGGTTTTATCGGCCCGACGGACGGTGACATCCTCTTTCGCTCGGAGTTCTTTGGCTGCTTCCCTCAGGCGCCTGTCGATCACATCACTCTTGTAATCACCGCGTTCCGTGAGGGCCTCGGCCAAGAGGAGGGGCTGCAGGCGTCCGTGGTTCGTATGGTGTCTTGATCTTCATGCTTGTGTATGGTGTCCAGCAGGTACTCGATCTCAAGGCGTTTCTCCATGGGCCTCGGTCGGGTAGAGAAATGGCAGTTGAGTCCCATACGCAGAATTCTGTCTTGTTCGGCGGTAGGTACATAGTCGGTCAAATTAATATATTCTTCTCTCTTCTGCGGGAGACCGTAGTTTTCCTCCGTTGAGGGCGACCAGCTTCTTCGTTATCGTCCTCATTCTCTTTTCGGCATCCTTCTCATCCAGGCGGTGCAGACATTCCATGATGGCGGTGGGGTGAGCCCGTTCCTGGGGGGAATCGTCGTCTCTGTTGGCCGTTCCATAATTAGCATCGCCTTCCCGGACACTCGGATGGGCTGCTACAGGGTTCCTGCTGTTACTGCGACGGAGGTTGTACTCGGTGTGCAAGTTCTTCATCTCATCCTGGAGTGCGACTCTGTCTCGTTCCTTCGCCGAAAGTTGACGTTGAAGCAGGGTCCTCCTGAAGCTCCCTAGTGCCCGGGTCTTCCTGTGCAGATGGGGGTCATGTAGCCGTAGAGTAGTATATGAAGGTAGGAGACCCTCTCTTAATAATAATAGGAGCACTAGGCACGATCCCAAGATCCTGAAAAGGAATCTAGAAAAACTAGAGGCTGAAGTAGCTCCAGGCCTCATGCAGAAGAGTGTGATCCTAGTAACGGCACACATAGTAAGAAAAGTGATGGACTCCTAAGGAGGCAGGATGCAACCCGGAACCCCACACTATAAATACTACCCAGTCGAATTGGAGGACTGTGATAGCAAAAAAAAAAAAAAAAAAAAAAAAAAAAAACAAAAAAAAAAAAAAAAAAAAAAAAAAAAATAATAATAATAATAATAATTAAAAAATCCTCTTAGTACCAAGAGTCTTCAAATGGAGAAACAAATCCACAGTTATGTAAATGTACATATATTTAAATGTAAAACAAGTCACTTAGTTTGACTCCTGTTATGTTTACTTTGCTGGAGTGCTATATCAGCGTGTCAGATTGATAAGGGGAACCGAACAGATTCCCGAAAGCTATCCTTAAAGTTTTAAATTTAAAAATATATGTACATTTACATAACCGTGGATTTGTTTCTCCAGTAATGATAATAATAATATTATTGAAAGATATTGCTGCATCAGCTGCATTTAACTTGTAAATAGCCTTCTCTATTTTTCTAATAACTGCCTTTTCTCTGCTATTACAATTGGCGAGTAATGCGCCGATATGATTCATCAGGAGGAGTCAATTTCAGGGATATAGCTTAAAAATTCACTTTTCACAGTAAATAAATAAATAGATCAAAATATAAGTAGATTTTGGGTTAAAAACTCCTTTGTGTGTGTGTGTGTGTGTGTGCGTGAGTGTGTGTGTGTATTTTCGATAGAACCGGTCGATATATTATACGGGACAGCTGTAAGAAGTACTTTATTACCTCAGAGAAGTCCCATCTGATCTTGTCATGTGACATAAAAGATCTTTACATCTGCCAGCGACAATGAAATTGGCGGAGCTGTCAGCAGTTCGGATCAGCTGCCAAGATCAATAAAAAGGAAGGTTCTTCAGGACCCTTTCTAAAAGGAACAATGGCGTTTTACTATTTTTCATAGCGACAGTGTCTTCTGTAATAAAAAATGTGAGAGACGCCTTGGGGATTTTGTTACTGTTAAGCGTTGTTTTATCTTCCTCTATTTGATGTATGTGTGCAAGTCTTATCACATCACTGTGATTCATATATATAAGCATTAAGCTACAAATGTCCATATACTATATATATATATATATATATATATATATATATATATATATATATATATATATATATATATATATAATTATACACACAAAACAAGAATCAATAACCAATTATGCGATGGGCTCCTTTCGGCACAAAAAACTGTATTCCTGAGTAAAAACCCCAACTGATCAACAAGGCGTTGTTTCTGTACAGCTTAAACTGTCAAATCCATAAAAAGAAATTTTTGATTTAGAACCAATGGATATCAATTTAAAATAATCATCTTTATCCATAACCAAGTAACAGACAAACGCAACCATATGCAAATTTATGCCATTGTGGTATCATGGGGGAGGTACAATTACCCCACTCTCGATGGGTATACAAATAGAGCAAATTCGGCATGAACTTATACCTCTCTTGATGGCTAACGTGGTTTGACCGTCGACATTCTTAAAATAATAAAAAGATAACGATTGCATGAAGGAAATCAATAATGCACTGCGTAGGACTGATGTAATTTGTAAAAGCACGAGATGTTATAAGTCATTTACTTTCAGGCATGATATATAAAGAAAAAAAACAGACAACGCATCCCCATTCCCAGCACCTCTCATTCGCCCAGCATAATTTTCCAGCCCAATTTCCAAATATCTGGGGACCTTCTGCTGAATTCTCCCTTGATAAGTATGAGTTTCCAATTTCGGGGAAGGAAATGGAATCATATCCTTGGGCCAAAAAGTAATTGTCCGGTTGAATTCGCGTCCGTGGTAACAACGATAAAGATGGAATGATTCTGCTTCTATGACAGGGCCATTTTTTTTTTATTTTTCCCCACAAGTCAACATTTTCGGGTAAAATGATGTTCCGAAATGCGTTCTGGAATTTTCCTCAGGGAATGCAGCAAATTCCACTTTCACGTGACTGAGGGAAGGTCGTTGGACGAAACATTTCCAATAAACAGGAAGAGATATTTCAAGTGAATTGTTTGTTTTATTTTATTATCATTTATTCATTTTTTTAGAGAGATAAAATTAACGACGTTATTTTACTTGCAACTTTAAGTTTATAAAATGCAGCCGTGTTTTTTTTTTCCGGTATTTAACAAAGAATTCTATGATATAGAGACAATACCTGGACACAAAATTCTGAAAACAACGAACATTCTAAGCTGCAGTTCAGGTGCCACAAATAACAACATCAACTGGATAAACTGGGTTATGCTGTGACTGAAAAAAGATGAGCATCGCTGCCAACCAATAAGGAAACAGCTCAACACGACTGGATTTTGACAGTTACGTGGTTATACAGTACTTTAAATTCTACGTCTCTCGCTGCCATAGCGGGTGCATTAATTAACAGAATAATAGACTTAATGTTAGATTGCTGACTAAGAATCAGAGGTCATTTACTATAAACTTCATTACAGTTAATTTATGAAAGGAAAGAACTTTATATCATTGACGCTGGAAAAATAAATCAAGATAAACAACATACAGACTTGCACAATGACCCAAAATATGTATTTCCATGGCATTAGATTATATTTATGTTCGTGAATAAGATAACCTAATGTAGATTTAGTAGTCTTATCAATACAAATATTATCGATACAATTAGTAGCGAAAGTACTTACGTAATAGTAAATACTAAAAGTCAGTTTGGTTAATATGAAAGTCCGATTAGATAATACCCCAAAAAATACAGTTCAGCAAAGTTAGGAGTCCTCTTGATATATATATATTTAGATATATATATATATATATATATATATATATATATATATATATAAGAATAAGAAGGAATGACTGGATGTTTCCAGAACCATTAAACGACCCATAGGCCACGAATAAAACACTCTCCATGTAGAGCAATTACTGCTGGATTCCAGTGTTAAAAAGAGGCACTCATCAAATAGCTTTTGCGATCTCGACAATCATGTACGTTTTCAAATTGGGTCAGGGTTATGCTGGCGGACACGAGAGAGAGAGAGAGAGAGAGAGAGATTTGAGATCTGATTACGTTGTTGATTTCGTATACCCCTATTGACCTTAGGTAAGGTCAATAGGGGTCCGGGATTTTTTGTTTTTTTGGCCGGGGGAAGGTTTATTTTATTTATTTATTTTTTATTTTTTTTTTTTTTTTTTGCTAACAGCTTTCCTCATCTCATTCACCACTCACGCTCAGTATCTGTCTAGGATTCGGCAGCTATAGTGAAATATTCCTCCCCTGCCGTATTCTCTTTCGTAATGCCAACTGCTCGATTTTCATAATTGGGCGTCTTGTTCTGTACTTGAAGATTTAATTCTCAGTTATGTGGTTCATCTTCCTTCCACTCCATTCTCGACAGACCTGGAATCATGAGAAATTCATTCACCAGATGCGGAGAGTGAGGATGTCATCCAAATAGCTCCGGAAAACGTTGCCAGATGCACGATCCATGGCTAAACTTTAATCTTAAATAAAATAAAAGATATTAGGCTAGAGGGTTGCAATTGGTTATGTTTGATGATTGGAAGGTGGATGATCAACATACCAATTTGCAGCCCCCTAGCCTCAGTAGTGTTTTAGATCTGAGGGCGGACGAGCGGGCAGACAAACGCTCAACAGCTTACTTTTACAGAAAACTAAAATGCGCGCTCACATTAACGAGAGGATGAGGGTGTGGGTGGGGTGTGGGGCCGGGTGGGGGCGGCAGGGGGTGGGGGGGATCAAAACAAACTCTAAGGGGGGAAAAGAAAGGGATAAAGGAAAAAGTACTCTTTGTTAGCATCTTCACGACTTTTCCGAGAAGCTTTTAGCAGAGAGCTTCTGGCTACTCGTTTGTCAGAACTGATCGAAATCCAGGACTAAAAGGGAAGGGAAGTGTTTGGATATTTTTAATTGGCTTACGGCGAAGACTAGATAAAATTGCCAAGCTGTGAACGATCTTTGTTTGAATGGCTTTACTCATTATCGAAAAGGTTCCCAGAAGAGGATCTGAGCCTACCTTCGTCAACTCGGTGAAATATGAGTAACCTTCCAGTCCGTCTGATCTGGATTCACTTTTCGCTCCAGCCAATATATTCGCAAAAAGGTAAAGTTGAAACGAAAAATCCTATTAAATGAGTGACCAGACTCAAATTACTATACTCGTTGGAGTAAAGGCGAGATATATAAACTCTATGAAAAAAGACTTTAGAACGATATCAAACTTACACAGACAAATGATGTCATACTTCTTATGATTATAAATGTTATTACTAGGCCTATCGGGAATATACTGGATTTGCAATGAACAATCTTCAGCTCATATAATGCATTAGGATAAATTCTGCTCCGAGAGGTTAGTCTGACATGCAAATTGCCACAACATGATAAATGGGCATTAACTATTAACAGTTTAGCTAAACGAACCAAAGAAATCTTAAAAAACCGATATGGATAAAAAATGCAGAAACAGGCTTGAGAACTTCTTGAATGGATAAAGAACAAATTATTGTAAAAAAAAGCTTTGATATAAAAAATGAGCCAGACTATCGACAACTAAAGGAAATCGATTTATTGGGTGAGATACTAAAATGAAAAGAATGGAAGGAATGGATGAACAAGAAAAAAAATTTGACCGCCATTAGATAAATAGTTTTTTTAGGGGTGAAAGATAAAAAGAAATTTTATCCGCAAAAGAGTGATTAATGAAGATTTTGGGTGTCATGGGAACTCGTCGTTTTATCGCTGAATATAAACAGAAACCTGTCCATATCTGACTAATGATTTATCAAAATGAGTTGCGTTTCGCTTATCATATTCATTAGTAGACTAGTTTTTTCTTCATGCTATGAAGACTTGCAAAAATTTTCGCATGTCTGTATACAAACAAACAAACACACACACGCACATACACACACACACACACATTTATATATATATATATATATATATATATATATATATATATATATATATATATATATATATATATAATATATATATATATATATATACCCTACCCTACCCACACCTGTACCCAAATCCATTCCATACTAATATATATATATATATATATATATATATATATATATATATATATATATATAT
Organism: Macrobrachium nipponense; assembly: GCF_015104395.2. Lineage (NCBI taxonomy): Eukaryota > Metazoa > Arthropoda > Malacostraca > Decapoda > Palaemonidae > Macrobrachium > Macrobrachium nipponense. The sequence goes on along the minus strand of NC_087204.1, from coordinate 16,642,979 downwards.
ATATATATATATATATATATATTACTACGTTTATTGATCTCCTCGTCTACCCAGCATTTAGTTAATTATTTTGATTTGTAAAACGGCAGCCATATTCCTCCAAATATCAGCTGATTTAAGCGGGAAACCAAGCTAGCAGCCAGATAGGAATTTCCTTGCCTAGAAAAGGGGGAAAATAGACTTGTCAGCTCTAGGGACGTATCCCAAAGGAAGGATGTAGGCAGACTGGTACTTCTTAGGCCTATATCTTAAGCTCTTTTTCCTGTGAACCCTCTGCTGGTCTGTATGTTCTGTTTCCAGGATTGCCCTGCTCTTGGGGGGTTAAGCTGACACCCAGGAAAAACACCTGCCCTCGCTCTCAGTCGGCTCCAGTCGTGACCTCGGACGGATGTCCCCAACCAGCCTTCCCACTTAGGCCTAACGAGGCGTTACTGGCGCGCCCAGAGCCCCAGACCTGAGACAAAGCCGGACACCGCATTTCTACAAAGGTCCACTGATCATGGCATCTAGATTCCCTGAGTCACGTGTCCAAGTCTTCGCCCCGCAAGTGTTGCATTACCGCAAGATTTCGAAAACCCAGCTTTACGTGAATCTCATTTTGAGCCAACTATCATCCCCTGAGAGATATTATTAGCCCACGTGGTGGACCAGCTGCATTTACTCCTTCTCCAGGCCAGTAAATGGCCTCTTGTAAATAAATAGATGTAAAGTAATTAGCTGAGTTTTCTGGCGACCTTTTTCCTCTAGAGTAAATTATCACTATGAATCCTTTTTAGGTAAGTTCAAGTAATTTATTCTGCTTTTTCCCTCCAGTATTTCTGTTTACGTATTTGAGCCCTTTCAAGGCCAGGCTTCATTGTTAACAATGTCGACTCTTGCCACGAACCTGGCTTGTAAATCGCGTTATCCCTTGTAAAACGTAAAATGTAAATGATTTTACAAAGCTTAATCAAAGCACACTTGCAGAGGAAGACACACACTGACTCACGGTAAGGTATACCATTCATATAATATGATTATTTATAACCAGTGTTAGCTTAAGGTACGTTTAAGTATTTATTTTAGAAGTGTTTAAAAGAGTGTTAAGTAGAAATATTATTATTGTAACGGCAGAGCGCCGAGTGAATTCTCTGTTATGTTGCACTGTTCTCGTCTGACGAGACACGAGCACGTGTTAGATAGATGCCAGAAAGTACTAGTTCAAACTAGGAAGTGCTTTGCCAGGGTTTATTGCGGTGTTAGAAAGCCTAGCTAGTTAGGAGTGTTCTACTAATAGTTACGGCAAAAGAAGTGTACAATTCTTTTGTCTGTGATATGTTAGGGGAATTCGTTTTAACTTAGTTTTCATTCCAAGTGTTGGTAACCGCTTAGCCTGCTAGCTCTCTCAGCTTCGCGCATGCGCACTCTCAGGCCGGCAAGCCAACCTTCGGTCTCACAAAGCGCAGCCATGTTCTTATCCTTTAAGCAGTTATCCTCATGATTTAAGCAAAGTTATGTAAGTCTTGAAAGTTTAACGTAAATAATATTAATCTTGGTACTAGTATCTATCATTCTGCCAGAGAAATTAACGTAATTCGCCCTGAATAAGAAATTAGAATTTCGTATTGTAAATCGCTTTCGCATTTACAGATCAGCTGTGTGAACGACACGCTGTTCACACCGCTCTGCTAGCCTCACCACGCGTTTCACCTAGCATCGCTCACCCGCTCGCTGAGCGAAAGTTTCATTTCCTTTCGTACTAAACGTAACCTTTTCCATTTACAAATGTTTTGCTAACATTCCATCTTCAAATCCTTACCGTCATTTCACTTGTCACAGGGATCTAGTAACCTTACGTAAAGTTAACGTAAATCTTCAAGGTACAGTAAAATTACAAGAATTGTTAACGTAAAACGCATCGTTGTAAATTTCATATGAAAACGCAAATCATTTCATATAAGCGCAAACCGCTACCAGTAACGTAAATATCGTTCATCGCTAGTGCATTATCGTTTTCATAAACCTTATCCAAAGCAAGTCTTTCATTACACGTTAATGTAAGTAAATCATTTAACGCAAGTTGCGTCGTATTAACTAAAAGTATTAGTTCAATAAAATACAAGGGAGTTCGTCATATATCATTTTCACCCTCGCAGAGAGAGAGAGAGAGAGAGAGAGAGAGAGAACCTATTATTCACGAAGCCAAGAGTACTACGTCCATTACTTATCCGCATGCAGAATTAACATTATTTTAGTCTCTTGTGTCTTTTATTTACACTGAGCGTGATACGTACGCGCCTGTGCCTATTGCAGTTTTGCAAGCATTTATTTCATTTATCAAGTACTTCAGCAAAGGACTGAGCATTTTCAAATTACCATTACCTGTCGTTGCCCGAGTGGTCTTTTCCATTTTTATCACAAAAGACTTGCGTATACCGCAAGCACAAACCGCACAGTGTGCCACCGCAACCTTCATTACTTCCATCAAGGAAGCCTACCAGTCTAGGACTGGCCACCACCAGTGCACGTCAGGTCTTACCATTTTACAGTGCCAATAATTCGTGACACTGTCCATCGATTGGGTGCTGAAGTACTCCCACCTTTTACTTTCTCTCCTCCACTATTACACTGCCACGAACAGAGTGCCATTTCTCTTCAGTATATTTGAGTATACTGCATTTAGTGTCGTCCGACGGGACACACCAGCACGCTACCAGTGCTCCCAAAAGGAACGCCTCCTGAAGTGCCGCTATTCCAGCACTAATAGTGCTGTCCAAGGAACGCCTCCATAAGTGCCATTGCACCTGTACAGCCGTACAGGTAGCCATTCTACCTGCGTGTCCGTCCTTACGGAACGCCCAATTAATTAGTGTGTCCATGTACAAGGGTCAGTGATCCTTCGGAACACTCAACAAGGGAACGCCTCCCGAAAGTGCCGCAATACCAGCCCTAAGTGCTGTCAAAAAGGAACGCCTCCTGAAGTGCCGTGCACCTGTACAGACGTACAGTTAGCTATTTACCTGGGTGTCCGTACGTCCTACGGAACGCCCATTCATTAGAGGATCCACTATTTCGGATCACTCAACCAAGGAATGCCTCCATAAGTGCCGTGCACCTGTATTGGACCTACAGGTTGCCCATTCCAGCGTCTCCCAAGTGAGGAACGGCCCTAAGTGTGACATACGCTGCACACTCCATTTGATTTTCCGCCTCATCAGAAGGTGCCATTCCCAAGTGCCACAGGGCACCCAGTCTTTTAAGACTTTTTCATTACCATTATTGCATTACCCATTTCCAAGTGATTGCCACGTTACACAGTAGGCACTCCTATTCCATCCAGAACTGTTCCTGGCCATTATTTTCAACTTTGTCAGAGCCTCTACTGCAGCCTAAGGGAAATGTCTTCCCCTGCTTCCCGCGACTTCTTTGCCATAGAGCTAGAGAAGCTCTGAACCCTCATAACTCTGGCAAGGCTAAGGCGGACCGGTTACACTGGACCAGCACTTGGCCAGTGGATAAAGGCGCAGCAGGATGCCGTGCGCCTGCAAGAAAGGGAAGAAAAAGAAAACCAGAGAAAAGCCAGAGAAGCAGAGAGAAAAGAGAAAGAAGCAGAGAAGCCAAGAGAAGAAGAGAGAAAGCATAAGCTAGCTCTCAGAGATGACGAAATCTCTCTGGAAGCTTCCAAGCCCCAGACCATGAGATGGACTCCCGGTAAGAGGTGGTTGCAGAGGTTTTGCACCACTTGTTGTGTGCGTGGGCATGCTGTGGATTCAGACCAGTGCCCAAGTCGATCCCTACCTTGGGATGAGAGCTTCCAGGGTGAACTTCTCCAAGGCTACCATGTAGCCCTCCCTGATAAACAGTCTCCCTTATGGTCTATCAGTGGATACAGTCATGGCCGACACCGAAGGCCCAGGTATCCTCATTGCAAGAAAGGCATTGCCTAGGGGTGCCAAAATCCAGACGGACGAAGAATTTCAGTTTGAAGGGATTGACGGTCACCTCTATTCTGTTCCTTCGGTCCTTCTGAAGGTGGAAATGCCCTTATTGACAGGAGACCAGGGAAACACATTGTGCCGCCTGGGCATAGTTGACCAATTTCATGATGTTTATCAAGTTCTTTTGGGCCGAGATCTACTAAAGCCGTATCTCCCCTGGACGCAGCTCCCACTACCAGATGCACTGGATCCCTGCAGCATGCCTCATAATCAATCATCAGTTCTAGATTCAGAGGCTAGTGCCTCCGATGTCCCCGACATCCTTTCTATTTGTGAACCTGGCCCTGACCCAGTGTCAGAACCCGAAGTCTCTTCCGCATCATCTTAGCCTCTTACCATTTTACCGCCTACCTCCTCCACTTTGGAAGAGGTAAGCCCCCCAGTTAACACCGGACTTGTTTCCGAGGGTGATTCAACGGCAGGATTCCGTTAACCTCCCTACCTTCAAATCACTGCCAGAGAGGACTCTTCACCTGTGCCAGAGCACACTGCCTGCCTTGGTGACTCCACGGATTCGCAACCTGTGGGGGCATCTTGGCCTTACCGTCCAGTGCCACGGAAGAGGTTCTGGAACAAGTTCTGCCGAGACTGTGGCCACAAGGGTCACATGTCTGCCAACTACAGAGGGTGCGCTAATCACAATATTCCCGCCATCGCAATGGCTGTTACCAATCCTTCCTTACTAGGACCCCCGGCTAAGGGCCCTATAACCGTCGCACCCCTCCAAAGTCATTATTAGCCAAGCCACGTCAGAGCCTACAACGACTCTGGCACTCAAATCTCCCTAATACGGGAAGACCGAATCCCCCGAGGGGCTAACGTCGATAGACGTCATTTAATCACCATTGAAGGTATCAATCATATTAAACTGATCCTTCTGACCGTCCAATTGCGGGTCACCAGACCTCACTTCTCCAAAGTATGTACTCTTGCAGTTGCAAGCTACATTCCAGGAGGTTATGACCTCCTCCTAGGGCAAGACATGAAGTCTCCCTCACCGTTCAAAAAGCCTAGGGGTCCTAACCCCACGTCAAATCACTCCAAAGCAAGGAGTCATCGAAATTCTACTTCCTCCAGGAAGTACGTCCACCAACAGTCTCCCCCGTTACCAAGGAGGGAGATTGATCATTCACAGTTCATTTGCAAAACAAACCTGCAACGTACTAGGGCACTCCACGAATTGGCCTAGGTGCTAGCAGACACTGCCATATTCCACAAGGCTCGGCCTTCTTGAAAAGAGACAGGAGCCTCTGTCTCCCATTACAAGGGCCTGCTGAGAGGTATTGCACCTCTGGTACCCGTCACAGGTCCAGTCGACCTCAACTCTCTGCCAGTGCCACTTGGCAGCACTGAGCAGTGCCAAGCTCTGTCCAGTCTGGACGTAGAGCCACCACAAACCTTGACCTTTGCGCCTGGCCCCGAGCTAGCGCCTAACCTAATCAAGGATCCTCCTACAGGAGATCCTCCAACAGGCATGGAGCTTACTGCAGCCCATGGCCAATCCCAAGTCCATGATTCTTCTTCGGCCTCACCTCTGTCGCCTGAGGATGAACCTCCGGTAGACCTTAACTTCATACCTCCTCTGGAAAACCAGGAACTGCCCGAACAGGAGTCAGCCCGGAGTTCTCCCCTTACGACGGTTGTCACAGCAGTCCGGAGTGAGGGGTCCTCCCCTGCAGTAGGTTCCACCTCTACGACGGGTGCTGCAGATACCGAAGTAGGTTTTCTTCTGCAATCCCTCAGGCTACCACTGCCTCTGCTCCGGACGGCATTTCTGGCCTTACCCCAGAGTCGGTTCCTCCGTCTACTCCTAGGACTGGTATAGCCAGGTCTGGAGGCACACCAAAGAAGAAGGGACGTCATTAACCCACTAACCAAAAGAAGCCACATAGCTCTCCTTGACACCTGTGCCCGAGTACAGTGTCACATTCATTTGCAGAGTGGTCCTGGCACCTACCCAGAGAAGGTAGCCATCCTGATCTCTGCCAGTAAAACTAACCCTCTAACCCACCCATAAAAGAAATGGTAATACTAACCCTCACTTAAATATAATTACCTCATTACATTTAAATATAATTACCTCATTACATTTAATATCTATATATATATATTAAATGAAAATAGCAAATATCCCGTCACTTTCTTGTTTCTTTTTCCTCCATTTAGGAAGTTAGAATAGAAAGTATGTAACTGACAGTAAAAAAAACCCAAAAAAAGAGAGAGAGGAGAGAAGAGAGCTGAGAGAGAGCGAGAGAAGAGTAGAGGGAGACGGAGAGAGAGAGAGAGAGAAGAGAGTAAAAATGCTGAATTGGGCAACTTCTGGAAAAAGTATGGACATATAAATGCGCAACAGCCAGGAAATGAAAAGTTTGGTGTGTCAAAAAAAAAAAAGAAAAAAAAAAAAAACCGGCAGGTACTCCTTTTTGCGAGGGGGAAAAGGAAGAATATCTTTAATACGAAAACGATGACAGTAGGAAATTATAAAATCCATTTCGAATATTTGATCTAAACAAATTTATATAAGAAGCATGTATTACTGAACTTGAATGGTTGCTAGCATAATTCGTTAATGGTACTGACACCATAATAAAAGAATAATTTATTGGAATCCTTGTTGCTACTTCACTTCCACTCACTTTCTCTGTATGTCCCAACGTCTTTCTGCCCCTCAGTGACCAAAATTATTGAGACGACACTTTCTATTTTACTGGTGACCACCGCAATTAATGCGTCAGATCAATTAACCACACAATATCAATTAACTCTCGAACTCTCTCGCTCTCTCTCTCTCTCTCTCTCTCTCTCTCTCTCTCGTCTCTCTCTCTCTCTCTTTACACACACACACCACACACACACACACACGCATTGTCTCCAACTCTCTCTCTCTTTCAGACATCCTAAACCCTTATTAACTCCTTTTAACTTGCTATATCTCTCTCTCTTCACACAGAGACTCTCTCTCTCTTACACACAGAGACTCTCTCTCTCTTACACACACACACACAATCTCTCTCTCTATTACACACCACACAATCTTTCTCTCTCTCTTACACACACACACACTGTCTGTAACACTATCTCTTTGATGTCACCCCTTTTGGAAACATAATAGTACTCCGAAGATCCAATTAACTTCGAAACCTGATTTGAAAAAAAAAAAAGATTCATCAAGCAGAAATTGTTTAATTAACAAAAGAGGGAAGACACCGAATCAAGTCAGCTATTTTACGGCGTTTCGGGAGGGAAGTGGATTCGTTTAATAATAATAATAATAATAATAATAATAATAATAATAATAATAATAATAATAATAATAAAAAGAAAAAAAAAAAAAAACATATTCGTGAAAAAGGAGAATATATAGCTTGTTGATGGCTTACAAAATAATTCGTGGAGGTAGTTATAATCCTAAAACAAATAGGCATTGCAATACAAACTGACACGTAACTGGAAAAAAACATCGCAAATGAAACATTAAGGGTAGGTTGTGTGTGTGTATGCGTGTGTGTGTTGGGGGTGAGGGCGGGGAGGGGGGAAGCAGTAATATGCTTCATCTATCTCCTTCCGGCGTCATTTGCCATGTCGCGTAAGACATTACTCATAATGAAGCCGTCATACACGTCAGCTGCGGTATGCAAGACATGTCATTTAAGGATGATGATAAATTCACAACCGTCGGTAGACTTACTCTTTACGTGTTAGAGTACGAGTGCTGCTCTGCTATGAATTAAACGTAAAAACTCGTACACACATATATATAATACTCCTCTCCTTTTGAGCTTGGGACCAGGTTTATTTAAATAATTTACTTGAAAGCTCACCTTACGTGATACAGTGGCACAACAGCCATGTGGTTTAATGATATGCTGGTGATTCTAGGATACATGAGGAGCACAATTACTGACTTGAGAGAGAGAGAGAAGAGAGAGAGAGAGAGAGAGAGGAGAGAGAGAGAGAAGAGAATATTTTGGATGAAATGGCCACGCAAAACAAGTACATGAAGGTGGTAATCGATTGAATATTCTGTAAGTGTAAAATATTTCTGAATTGAAAGTAGCAATACTTTTACCTGGATATATTTCCAGGTAGTTATAACCCTTATGGCAATGCCATTTACAACCCTATAAACACTCTATTAATATGATTTTTTGCTTGTTTCCTATCTCCGTTTATTTTATTTTTTTGTCTCGTCCTGATATATTAACTACTTTTTCCTACGTCTTCACGTAATTTTTCTTCCGTATATTATTCGCATTTCCTTAAATATATTCAATTAGCGTAGTCAGGTTTTTCTTCCCCTCTTAAACTGCCATCTCTCTCTCTCTCTCTCTCTCTCTCTCTCTCTCTCTCCTCGTTAATTATCTCTCGAACCTATCTGTTATCTTTTTATTAAATTTAAAATTACCTCCGTCTTTTGTTTCTCCCAAATTTCACTGAATTTTTACCATGTCACTAATGGCCTATATCGTTAATATTTTCTGTGCGCACACTTTTACTTATGACTTCCTATTCATTAGATTTAATTTTTACCAAGTGGTTCAGCTTTCAGAGAGAATTATCTAAAAATCAAAATTAAAATAAAAAATAAAAAAGTCTTTGTGCTATAATGAAGTAAATTCAGTACCAAAACCCGGTTACGGTTTTAGGTTTATTTTTACAACTGAGGTTTTTATTGATCTACCCGTTCGGTTTTATGAAAATCCTCTTCGTTAGGAAGGGAAGTTATCGACAGGGCCTGAATGGATCCCTCAGTGTAAAGTTCTTTATTAACTGAACTATGTTTTGAAGTAAGTAAAATAAAACTGGCTCTCGACCCCTCGCACACACACACTCACACACACACACACACTCACACACACACACACACTATTCATATAGCATGAACGATCTCCGCACCGACTTCATTCTGAACAAAGATTCTTTCTCGAGAAGACATGCCATCATCTCTGGAAGACGCGCGCGGATAGCGTTATATTGGCAGACAAACCCATACACTGAACGATCTGTATAGACAGGCTAAGTCGAGAGCCAGCAACCAGGTCGTGACAGATTCCCGCCGAGATCGTTCAGACACGAAGCTCCGCCCACTTTTGCATTTAGACAAGCACATACACAGTGTTTTTTGCGAACGATACAGAAAGTCGTTCAGACAATCGTTCAGTGTATGGGGGGGCCTTTAGACTCATCGATGTGAATTCCATTCATGACAATAGTTTGGTGCACCATCAGTTTTGCGAGTTTTTAAAGGAAGTTTATTCATTTGGACGTTAAGAAAGAAATGCGAAAAAGATGAAAATCTACTTTAAAGGTAAGTTTCCCGTTAAAAAAGTTCTCATATTTTCTCGTTCTTATATATATTTCAGACCACCACATCAACTCTGCTCTTCCCAACAACAATCCATGAAAGAAAACATCGTCCCAACAAAGCAACAAGATGGACAGAGGCCTCGAACAGAGTCGAAGGATTTATGAATTGAAGGGGAAATTCAATGCCTCCGTGGAATTAGTTACCCGTCCATAACAAGGGTCTCGGTACCTGGTTCTGGAAGCTAAAGAGGGAGGATCTCTTATCAGTAGTGTTTTGGCTTCCAGGAACCAGCGGTCGGAATCACCTCTAGTGAGAAGGGCATTTCATATAGGCGGCTTTGTCAGTGACCTTGGCTAAATTCGCCATGAAAGCGAAACAATAACCTATAAACAATAGTCTCTTCTGATGATGAGTTTTCTCACAAAATTTTTCGGGCTCTGGCTTGGGAACAAACTACCTTCACTCGCCCAACGATTTCTTGTGCAATGTCTCACTCCTTTTGGTTAACTTAAGAGGTTATACCATTGACAGACATTCTGAACGAAACTCACTAAAAAGTTCAAGTTATTGAAAATGAAAGATTCACGGACTCTTTGGGTTACAACTTTCCATTTTTGACAGACTTATATACCACTAAAGTGAAGACTGTTCCATATTTTAGTTATGTGGCCTATCCATTAGAATTACTATAAACATTTTGTAGTTGTTATTGGTTTCATTAATTATCCCGTGAATTATTAGTGAAAGCGGTATTTCCATTCATTACGGTGCTTCCAAATACTTGTCGATGTTCAGAATAGTGTAATGTAGACATGACGGTTTAAATATTCTACCCTTAAAACTTTCTTGGGGTTGGGGCAACTGTCGTCGAAAAGCACGCGAGGTCCTGCGCAAGAGCCCAAAGCAACGAATGTTGTCATAAGAACTTCACTCTGGAATATTTTCAATTTTCACTGGTCAGGTCTCCCTTTGGTACCAAGCGGAGACTTTAAGACTTTTCACAGCTCGTAGTATACAGGAAAGAAGAAAGCGCTGCACGTCTCTCTACTGATGGTCGAAAGAGAGAGAGAGAGAGAGAGAGAAAGAGACGAGAGAGAGGAGAGAGAGAGAGATGAAGATACGAATTCTTGCAGCCTAGGTATTTAATTACCGCGGGGTCTATGGCGTTAGTCTTGACAGAAGTCAGGCATGAATTTCAGTGTAATCTTCTACCATCATCTCGAAAACCAAATAAGGTTATAATATCATATATATATATATATATATATTATATATATATATATATATATATATTATATATATATATGTATCATATATATATATATAGTATATCTATATATATATATATTATATATATATTATATATATATATATATATATATATATTATATATAAAAAAATATACATTTACTTTGAAATGTGTTGCGTCCCAATGGTATAAACAACCACCGGGGATCTTCTGATAACGTTCAGCAGCGCTGATCCAGCATTATTCTCTCGATAAGGTAAAGTTATCCAGTTCGTCCTAACAAATCTAAATGCAAATGATAATATGCATAATAAATGAGGGGACGTTGGATATCCATGCCCAAAAAAATTAATAATAAATAAATAAAAAAGAAAAAAAATAAATAAATAAATGTTCCAAACCGGTAATCATGTTTTTCTAATGCGATCAACCATTCAGATTCTCCGAATAATATAACATTTTATCTAAACGGGAAAAATATAGAGAATGCTTTCAACGCATCGATAACTTGGTCTTTTTTTTGTCTCCGGCATACTGATTAAAGGGTTCCAAACATTGGGCAATTATGATGCATTCTGGTAATGTATTTGTTGAATTTGTTACCACTACAAAGAGTTAGAATAATATAAAAAAGGGTCACTTGTATACAGGACGATCTTTGAGACTATCAGAACGAGTTTGAATGAGGCCATGATCGTCGTAGTCCTCAAATAACATCTCTCGTTTCTCTTGTATTCATGGTTCCTTGTCTGTTTATTTGCTCCTTCTCTCTCTCTCTCTCTCTCTCTCTCTCTCTCTCTCTCTCTCTCTCTCTCTCTCTCTCTCGTGTTTTCAAGTTGGGTCTTTTGCTTTCTGAAGGTTAACGATATTATCCATACTTCTCTCTATTTCCCAGGGTTCTTTTCCTTCCTGAATATAAATGACGCTTAATTGAAGAAGAAGGAAATAATTAACCTGCATCACAGAGATGGAAAAATGGTCATGAACACCACATTGAGTTTACAGTTCTGAGTGGGAGGACAGACTCGAAGTAAAATTAAAATATAATGAACTAGAAATTTTGTTGGTCCCTGTTGAAATTGAAAAGGAATCATTGTTCTGAGATAAAAGAGAATTACGTCTCTTAAACTTTCTCATAATAATTAGTGAAGGGTAACAACTGTGGAAAATAGCATTAAACATTATTTCTCTTCCCTTCTCCTATTTTTATAATTAATGAATTTTATTTACTCTTCTGAATGACCTATTTCCCACTCCATCCACGCAAGTCCCTCCCTCTTGCAGAGTTTTTAATGTTAACATACAAAAAACATATGCATATAATTATCACCTGTGGCAATGCTAATCATAGTTTAAGAACATAACGGTTTAGACGCTAAATCATTGAAAAAGACGCAAAAAAATTATATACAGTCGAGTTTTCCCCGAGATTTTTAACACAATCGTTTCCACGATGGAACGATAATAAAAGCAAACACAGCGTAGGACCGATCCGAATGTTTACTTAAAAGGAAACCATAAAACTCGAAACTAATTAAGTTAATGAGCTAATTTTTTGGTTAAATGGTAAATTATAATCATCTCGACTGTGCAAATAAGTTTCGGTTCAGCGAAAAAACTTATTGGAGACATTTTATTACCTAGAATGAGAAAAGTAACGATATAACGACTGCGTAATTCAGTCCAATTTGTAATGCATTTTGTATAAATATATGCAATTTGATAAATGCCACTTTTTTTTTGACACGAATCCCCCATTTGGGCGTTTTAATAGCCAACTTGAGTACAGGATAAAAGTCGGTAATAAAGAAAAAGAAAGTCTATATAAAATAAACGCGGATGAAATAGCCATTATTTTTTGATATAATAATAATAATAATAATAATAAGTAATAATAAAATATAATAATAATAATAATAATAATAATAATAATAATAATAACTATCACGAGAGGTCATAAAATGTTTCTAAAAGGTACACAATAATGTAATTGTTATACAGTTTTACAAGAACTTTTAATAATTATATTTTATTTTGGACCCTTTAGCACAATAATAATAATAATAATAATAATAATAATAATAATAATAATAATAATACAGCCAACTAAGAGGGGAAGACAACCACCCAGAAATTCCTGAGGCCGAACCAAGTAAGAGACTCTGGGAAAACATATGGAGCAATCCGGTATCACACAACAAACATGCAACATGGCTCCAGGAAGTCAAGGAAGAAGAAACAGGGAGAATAAAACAAAGAATCACGGAGATCACGACAGACACAGTCAGACACCAAACTAAAGAAAATGCCAAACTGGAAAGCCCAGGTCGATGAAGTCCATGGATACTGGCTCAAAAACTTCAAGGCCCTACCACCCACGAATAGCAGAAAAACAACTCCAGCATTGTATCTCAAATCACAAGCACCCAAATGGATAGACCACAGGAAGAACATCCTTAGTACAAAATGACAAGAGTAAGGGAAATATAGCCAGTAACTACAGGCCTATCACCTGCCTACCAATAATGGAAGTTACTAACAGGTATCATCAGTGAAAGGCTATACAACTACCTAGAGGAGACAAACACCATCCCCACCAACAGAAAGGCTGCAGAAGGAAGTGTAGGGGCACAAAAGAGACCAGCTCCTGATAGGACAAAATGGTAATGAAGAACAGTAGGAGAAGGAAAACCAACCTAAGCATGGCATGGATAGACTATAAGAAAGCCTTCGACATGATACCACACACATGGCTAATAGAATGCCTGAAAATATATGGGGCAGAGGAAAATACCATCAGCTTCCTCAAAAATACAATGCGCAACTGGAATACAATACTTACAAGCTCTGGAATAAGACTAGCAGAGGTTATATCAGGAGAGGGATCTTCCAGGGCGACTCACTGTCCCCACTACTCTTCGTATGTAGCCATGATTCCCATGACAAAGTACTACAGAAGATGGATGCCGGTACCAACTCAAGAAAAGAGGCAACAGAATCAACCCCCATCTGATGTTCATGGACGACATCAAGCTGTATGGTAAGAGCATCAAGGAAATAGATACCCTAATCCAGACTGTAAGGATTGTATCAGGGGAACATCAGGATGGAGTTTGGATAGAAAAATGCCCCTTATTCAACATACAAAAAGGCAAAAAGTAACGAGAACTGAAGGGATAAAGCTACCAGATGGGAGCAGCAACATCAAACACATAGATGAGACAGGATACAAATACCTGGGAATAATGGAAGGAGGGGAGGAGGTGATAAAAAATAAAACCAACCAAGAGAAATGAAAGGACCCACGATCAGGAAAGAATATATGCAGAGACTCAAGGCGATACTCAAGTCAAAACTCAATGCCGGAAATATGATAAAAGCCATAAAACATGGGCAGTGCCAGTAATCAGATACAGCGCAGGAATAGTCGAATGGACGAAGGCAGAACTCCGCAGCATAGATCAGAAAACCAGGTAAAACATATGACAATACACAAAGCACTACACCCAAGAGCAAATACGGACAGACTATACATAACACGAAAGGAAGGAGGGAGAGGACTACCAAGTATAGAGGGACTGCGTTAACATCGAAAACAGAGCACTGGGGCAATATCTAAAACCAGTGAAGACGAGTGGCTAAAGAATGCATGGGAAGAAGGACTAATAAAAGTAGACGAAGACCCAGAAATATACAGAGACAGGAGAAAGACAGAAAAAACAGAGGCACATGGCACAACAAACCAATGCACGGACAATACATGAGACAGACTAAAGAACTAGCCAGCGATGACAATTGGCAATGGCTACAGAGGGGAGAGCTAAAGAAGGAAACTGAAGGAATGATAACAGCGGCACAAGATCAGGCCCTAAGAACCAGATATGTTCAAAGTACGATAGACGGAAATAACATCTCTCCCATATGTAGGAAGTGCAATACGAAAAATGAAATCATAAACCACATAGCAAGCGAATGCCGGCACTTGCACAGAACCAGTACAAAAAGAGCATGATTCAGTGGCAAAAGCCCTCCACTGGAGCCTGTGCAAGAAACATCAGCTACCTTGCAGTAATAAGTGGTACGAGCACCAACCTGAGGGAGTGATAGAAAACGATCAGCAAATATCCTCTGGGACTATGGTATCAGAACGGATAGGGTGATACGTGCAAACAGACCAGACGTGACGTTGATTGACAAAGTCAAGAAGAAAGTATCACTCATTGATGTCGCAATACCATGGGACACCAGAGTTTGAAGAGAAAGAGAGGGAAAAAATGGATAAGATAAGTATCAAGATCTGAAAATAGAAATAAGAAGGATATGGGATATGCCCAGTGGAAATCGTACCCATAATCATAGGAGCACTAGGCACGATCCAAGATCCCTGAAAAGGAATCTAGAAAATCTAGAGGCTGAAGTAGCTCCAGGACTCATGCAGAAGAGTGTGATCTAGAAACGGCACACATAGTAAGAAGAGTGATGGACTCCTAAGAGGCAGGATGCAACCCGGAACCCCACACTATAAATACACCCAGTCGAATTGGAGGTAGGACTGTGATAGAGCAAAAAAAAAAAAAAAAAAAAAAAAAAAAAAAAAAAAAAAAAAAAAAAAAAAAAAAAAAAAAAAAAAAATAACAAAAAAAAAATAATAATAATAATAATAATAATAATAATTATTATTATTATTCCTTTCAGTACTTTTGCCGATCACATATAGAAAGTATAAAGATTATAACTCTATCGAAACACAATAATAATATTCCAGTAACTCTCATAAAAGCAGGCAGAGGCGATGCAAGAACATTATGTAACTCTAAAACCAGTCAAAATGAGTCAGAAACATCTGGACTTTGGTTGCGAGAGACTAATTAGCTTAATAAATTTCACAGTCGGGAGACTCTGAGAGGCAGAGGCTGTTGAATTAATTTAACTCCAATGAAAACGCTAATTACAAAAGGAAACTTGAAAAATATGAATCACGTCTTTTATAGTGAAATTTATGGGAAGAAAAATGTTTGATTGTTGGACTTTCTTGTGACGACACACTTACATTATATACGTAATATATATATATATTATATATATATATATATATATATATATATATATATATATATATATGTATATATATATATATATATATATATAATATATATATATCTATATATATATATATATCTATATATATATATATATATATATATATATATATATATATATATATATATATATATATATGTGTGTGTGTGTGTGTGTGTGTGTGTGTGTGTCTTGCTATAACCTACCAATGTTCTATGATCTTAAAAATGACCAAAAACACTATTTACACGAAAAATAAAACAATATATTTCCGTTGTTTTAAAAGACGTTTGTAATCCTGACTTTTTTTTAACACCTTATGCTTACATGCATACATACATACATACATATGCATATATACACACATACGTACGTACAGACACACGCATGTAGATCACCCACAAAACTGACAGAAGAGTAAATGGAAACCAGAGACCAAACTTCCTCTCAGGTTTTGTTTGGTGTGATTCCAGGGGAAGTCTCCTCTATATTTGATAATAATATCAGTAGCCACAGAAATATTTATGTACGTGTGTGTGCGCGTGTGTGATTTTTCAGTTCGTACACGCGCACACACGTAAAAATCAAGAAACAAACTTTAAAAACTTCTCGATGTAATGTCCAATACAATAGAATAATTACTGGGTTATAATAAAAATAAAAATAATAATAATAAAAATCAGACAAACATACGGCTAATATTCACTCGATACACATTCTCTCTCTCTCTCTCTCTCTCTCTCTCTCTCCTCCTCTCTCTCTCTGATGGTCAGTGCCAGGGAACCCCTTTTGAAGACGGACAGATTTTATAAAGATGAAAGAGAGAGAGGGAGTGAGGGAGGATTGAAGACAAAACAACGACGCTATCGTCATTTGTTTTTGAATTTCGGGTCCTCACTGGAATGGGAGAAGACTCTTCACTTCATCCGTTCCAATTTAGTGTCCTTTGGAGGATACTTCAAATATAATACGTCTATACTAGGCCCTCCTCTTCCGTCTACGCTATTTATGTAAGTCATAATATTCCGCTTGACCGCTTCGTGAACTCTGAATGGCGGCCTATGGTAACCTCATAATGCTACGAGATTATAGCGGGCGAATAATACTACAGAACCTTTAAGAGAGGATTACTAGTTTTCCTTCCATTCCCGATCGAATTCTGAGGGGTGGTAGAGGTAAAAGGAAGGAAGAATTAAGCTGTTAATGAGCAACTGAAGAGCTTTGTCAAAGAGGAATATTAATGGGATGTCTACAGTGATATTCAGATACATTTTCCTTATTATATTGACATTTCGAAGCCAGATAAACCGCAAATGGAAAGAGGTTCACACGACTAAAATCAAAGACGACCTTTCCAATGTAAAAACTGAAACAACGTCTGGAATATAGCTGTTGATTGTGAAAGGTTGTAGATAGTAAAATATATAGATTCGAGAACGCGTACTACATACATGCTGTTGTCCAACTGAAACAGCTGATTGGCTGCTAAATATGAAACAGATACATTGACGTGGTTATCTATACCAATTATATGTAAAGATTTCTTAAATAGTTCTGCATCCTTTTTTTTTTATTCCACGTGCAAAGGTTCTTGCGAATGTGAATGTCTTAAGTCATGACTATCTTTTTTTTAAGCTAATAACTACAAGAAATCAATGAAAGTATTTACGAAAGGAGTTCAAATAATATGGTAAAAACGTTAACAAACAGCCTCGCATAAAATATAGTGTCATGGAATAAAATCTCAAAATCATCCTTCCCCCCCCCCACCCCCCAGCCGTACCCCACCAAAATTTCATTTAGAATGAAAAGACAGCCTCGTATAAGCATAGTATCATTGAATAAAATCTCAAAACTCCCCCCACCCCCCAAACGCACAAAAATTTCGGAATGAAACATTTTCAAATAATAGTGGAAAGCTAGACACATAACATTAAACAAAAAAGTACAACAACTACAATAATATGGGACATTAGTTGATTATTTACTCGATACAGCCGGATCAATTAAAACCAAATTTCCTATCAAATATGCGATGCTGGTGTAGAAATAAATGATGGAAACACGAAAAGACAGACAGTATCCGACGGAATTTCCCTTTCCGTAAGCTTTGCACTCTCCCGAAGAGCATGGTCCCACAAAAAACAAAAGAGGCGCCCCTTCCTCCTTAAATGAACGCTAGTACTAGGCCAGGCTGAGCATTCGCAGAGCCTTTTCGTTCTTTAATGGCCGGGGCGAACTTGGGACGGGATTTTGTTTCCTCGACAAACAAGTTTCTGTGCTTAGGAAGGCCCCCTTCCCCCAGCTCACCACCCCCGTAGTCTGTGTAGTATTTTCTCTGCAAACAATGTCCCCGGCGATGCTGGAGTACTTTCCTTTTCGTTGGGAGAGTAAAGTCCTTAGAAACGTTGACGTCCATTTATTTAAAATGACAGCAGAAGTCATAAGCTCAAATTTTTCGTTATTCATTATCATATAAATACGCTTAATATAATTGCAAGAGCTACTGCTTATACTACTAATTAAATGGACAACAGAAGTATAAGCTCAATTTTTGTGTTTTTTCATTATCATAAAAATATGCTTAATTTGATTGCAAGGGCTAAAGCTTATACTGCTAATTTTTTAAATGGACAACAGAAGTATAAGCTCAATTTTTGCGCTTTTCATTTACCATTAAGATACGCTTAACTTGATTGCAAGAGCTACTTATTCTGTTAATTATTTCATAGCCAGACGTCCCTATCTTAAGAGCAAGCGCTTTCTCATTCATATTATCAAGAAATGAAACCCCTTCAGAATATCTTACTCCCCATCCACCCATCTCTCTCTCTCTCTCTCTCTCTCTCTCTCTCTCTCTCTCTCTCTCTCTCTCTCAGGGGTCAGTCACGCATTTAGACAGCTTGTCGTTGTACCTTGACATATATCAACGTTAAGTGCAATACTTATGGAACCAAAAAAACGATAAGTAAAAAAAAGATTGAGCCAGGGAAAATGTTCAGAATTCCACTAATAAAAAAATATATAAAAGACTCCATATTTTTTAATAATTATACACTTGAGTAAATAATGCCAAGTTTAACTGGTCTAGCTGTTTCCGTTGAAATCAAATACTTGATTTCAACGGAAACAGCTAGACCAGTTAAACTTGGCATTATTTACTCAAGTGTATTAGATGTGATCCGAGGGACATGTTGGTGGTAAAATCAGAGAAAAAATCTATTTTGTGATTTTTCACTTCTCTTTCATGGAGATTATGCGCGCCTAGTTCAACATCTTTCCATATTCACTTGAATTACACAAATTTTAAATGAAAATAACGGAATGACAAGCGTTAATGATTTCAAAAGTAATGCAGGGCAAAAGCCATGACTACAACTGTGACAAAAGAAATTAAATATACAAATAAAACTAAATAAATTTTGAACGTTACCGAATAAAACTACTTTCTCTGCAAATGCACAAATGCATTATATATAAATTTGCATAAAATGAAACGCTAAATCCGATTACGCAACATATTATACAGGAACGAAAATAAAAGGATTACGTTTTTAACAACGTTTTGAATTAAATATTCAAGGCTTCTGTTTTTTTCTATTTTTTTAGTTAAATAAATATGCATTCATCCGATGAAAAATGTTTCTGTTTTACACTACATTGGTCAAATAAGCCGAGCTTATCCTACTTACTTGACGCCAACTGTACAAACAATGACTGAATTATTTTCTATGTCTCTTTTATCACCGAATTACTTTTTTTACGCCTGAATATTTCTGTCTGACTAAATTCAGGAATGCTCAGAAGGCACAAATGAATTGAACTTAAATTCGTATTTGTTGTAAGAAGTTTGGATTCATAAACGTAATTTTTCTTGTTAATCTTCGAAATGTTATTTCGCGCATGTCATGTAACGGATTTTTCCCCTTAAGCCATTTACAAACGTTTTAAAAATTCTCGTCAGAAGGACGTCGGAGGAACAAATGGATTTTCAAATAAAGTGATATATTTCCAGGTCCACAAAAACGTTTGGTGAAAAAAAACGTGGGTCTGGAATGTATACATCGAGAAATGCAAACGTTGGAGGAGCCCACGTTGTTTTCCTCAGTCCTACGAATGTTCTTCTAAACCATATGACAAGGGCTAGCAATTATGAGAGAGAGAGAGAGAGAGAGAGAGAGAGAGAGATTTTTTATAGAGAGAGAGAGAGAGAGAGAGAGAGAGAGAGGAGAGAGAGAGAGAGGAGAGAGCACTCCGGAACACTTGTGAAATGCTTCGGACAGTTAAAATCTTTGAATCTCTTTATGGCTATATTTCTGGCCATCTGAAAAGGATAAATCAAGATGATAGTGATGAGTTTTATTCATAAGAATAGAATGCCAGAGTGAGCTAAATACACGCCAAAGGAGAACGGAGAAAAGAGAATAGTTATTAAAAGAATATAATTGTAATCTGAGTTGATACCTTCACCAGGAGTGTAGTTTAAAACAGCAGGAGGAGATTGGAGTTACAGTTTGTGAAGTTTCTTACCATTTGAGGGGAATAATCCAGTTTTGGGTAGAAGAAGGCGAAGGTTTATCTCGAAAGGGATGGAGTTCGCGTGTGTGTGTCGAGAGAATCAGCCTCATAATCGAATTTGTCCTTCGAGGATATTTGATATAATTTGATCTCTTTCTTGACACCGATTACTTTATTTTTATCCAATTTCTTGTTTTTTTAAAAAGGTCAAAATTACTAATATAGTGTAAAGTAGTTTGTTTTATGCTCTCCTAAACTCTCTCTCTCTCTCTCTCTCTCTCTCTCTCTCTCTCTCTCTCTCTCTCTCTACATGTGTGTGTGTGTGTGTTTGTGTGTGTGTATATAGCGGGGTACATGATGTCAAACTTGAAGTTTTGCGATGATCGTCAGTAAAATCGGCAAAAAAACTATGGAAAGCATGGCGCTTCATATCGGACTAATTGTTTTGCTTTTAGCTAATAATTGTTCAAATACTTATTGGCAAATTGAGACTGAAGAGAAACAGGAACGCATTTAATAAGTATGGTAAATATCTACCTTCCTTTGGTAATAGCAAGTTACATATCCATGAATTTTTCCTTTTTTTTTTTTTTGAAAAACGAGAAAACCTACATTTTCTAAACGTTCATCCCTGAGAGAGAGAGAGAGAGAGAGAGAGAGAGAGAGAGAGAGAGAGAGAGAGCAGAGTCGCCGAATGCGTCTTTAATCCAGTTATATGTCAACTGAATTCAATTTCAACTAATTCCATTACATACGGGGCTTCCTGGGGAAGCAGCCGTCAAGTGAATATCAAGATCCTTCCGAAATTCTAACAAAACTCTAATTCCATTTCAAACAATTCCAGGGGCAACACTTGGTGGAGGCTGTAAGAACTGTTATCATTCATTTTCTTCGGTCGAGCTGTTGTACACCTGAGGGGTTTGTTCTGTACATAATAATAATAATAATAATAATAATAATAATAATAATAATAATAAGTAATAATAATAATAATAATAATAATAATACCATGGGACACCAGAGGTTTGTTATGTATATAATAATAATAATAATAGTAATAATAATAATAATAATAATAATAAAATAATACTCTTCGTAGTAGCCATGATTCCCATGACAAAAGTTCTACAGAAGATGGATGCCGGGTACCAACTCAAGAAAAAAGGCAACAGAATCAACCATCTGATGTTCATGGACGACATCAAGCTGTATGGTAAGAGCATCAAGGAAATAGATACCCTAATCCAGACTGTAAGGATTGTATCTGGGGACATCAGGATGGAGTTTGGAATAGAAAAAAATGCGCCTTAGTCAACATACAAAAAGGCAAAGTAACGAGAACTGAAGGGATAAAGCTACCAGAAGGATAAAGCTACCAGATGGAGCACATCAAAACACATAGATGAGACAGGATACAAATCACCTGGGAATAATGGAAGGAGGGGATATAAAACACCAAGAGATGAAGGACACGATCAGGAAAGAATATAGGCAGAGACTCAAGGCGATACTCAAGTCAAAACTCATGCCGGAAATAGATAAAAGCCATAAACACATGGGCAGTGCCAGTAATCAGATACAGCGCAGGAATAGTCGAATGGACGAAGGCAGAACTCCCCAGCATAGATCAGAAACCAGGAAACATATGACAATACACAAAGCACTACACCCAAGAGCAAATACGGACAGACTATACATAACACGAAAGGAAGGAGGGAGAGACTATAAGTATAGAGGACTGCGTCAACATCGAAAATAGAGCACTGGGGCAATATCTAAAAACCAGTGAAAAGACGAGTGGCTAAAGAGTGCATGGGAAGAAGGACTAATAAAAGTAGACGAAGACCCAGAAATATACAGAGACAGGAGAAAGACAGACAGAACAGAGGACTGGCACAACAAACCAATGCACGGACAATACATGAGACAGACTAAAGAACTAGCCAGCGATGACAATTGGCAATTGATACAGAGGGGAGAGCTAAAGAAGGAAACTGAAGTAATGATAACAGCGGCACAAGATCAGGCCCTAAGAACCAGATATGTTCAAAGAACGATAGACGGAAATGACATCTCTCCCATATGTAGGAAGTGCAATACGAAAATGAAACCATAAACCACATAGCAAGCGAATGCCCGGCACTTGCACAGAACCAGTACAAAAAGAGGCATGATTCAGTGGCAAAAGCCCTCCACTGGAGCCTGTGCAAGAAACATCAGCTACCTTGCAGTAATAAGTGGTACGAGCACCAACCTGAAGGAGTGATAGAAACGATCAGGCAAAGATCCTCTGGGACTATGGTATCAGAACGGATAGGGTGATACGTGCAAACAGACCAGACGTGACGTTGATTGACAAAGTCAGAAGAAAGTATCACTCATTGATGTCGCAATACCATGGGACACCAGAGTTGAAGAGAAAGAGAGGGAAAAAATGGATAAGTATCAAGATCTGAAAATAGAAATAAGAAGGATATGGGATATGCCAGTGGAAATCGTACCCATAATCATAGGAGCACTAGGCACGATCCCAAGATCCCTGAAAAGGAATCTAGAAAATCTAGAGGCTGAAGTAGCTCCAGGACTCATGCAGAAGAGTGTGATCCTAGAAACGGCACACATAGTAAGAAAAGTGATGGACTCCTAAGGAGGCAGGATGCAACCCGGAACCCCACACTATAAATACCACCCAGTCGAATTGGAGGACTGTGATAGAGCCCCCCCCCCCCCCCCCAAAAAAAAAAAAAAAAAAAAAAACAAAAAAAAAAAAAAAAAAAAAAAAAATAATAATAATAATAATATCATGGGACAATGGGACACCAGTGGTTTGTCTGTATATAAACAACAATAATAATAATAATAATAATAATAATAATAATAATAATAATACCATGAGACACCAGTGGCTTGTTCTGTATATAATAATAATAATAATAATAATAATAATAATAATAATAATAAGTAATAATAATACTATTACTATGGGACACCAGTGGTTTGTTCTATATTAATAATAATAATAATAAGAATATAATGATAATAATAATAATAATAATAATACCATAGGACACTAGGAGTTGAAGAGAAAGAAAGGGAAGGAAAAAAAGAAATGGATAAGCATCAAGACCTGAAAACAGAAATAGGAAGGATATGGGATATGCCAGTGGATATTGTAGTAACCAAAATCATAGGGACACTAGGCACGATCACAAGATCCCTGAAAAGGTACCTGGAAAATCTAGGTGGGCTGAAGTAGCTCCAGGACTCATGCAGAAGAGTGTGCTACTGGAAACAGCTTAAATTTCTATTAAAATGTTGCGTACTTTAGCCACCATCTATTTTGTGTTTCATTCAACAATGCATAATTATTTTAACACATTTTCACTTGCATTAAACATCAGATCTGAGAAAGAAGGGGAAATATTAAATAAAACGAGAGAAAATTACTAAATTTTCCTTTAACCCCAAAACATTTCAGAAACTCGAAATCTAAACTCTCTCTCTCTCTCTCTCTCTCTCTCTCTTCTCTCGCTCTCTCTCTCTCTCTCTCTCTCTCGTGAATAGAGGTTTAGAAGATTTAGATCTTTCAGTGTCAAAAAAAGGAAAAAATCCTTGATATGTAAGCTTGCAATTACCGAGGTAGATGGATACTTACCAAAACTCATTAAATGCTTTCCTTTTTTATTTGGCTCAATTTGCCAATAAGTATTTGTCCGCATATATTACAAGAAAACAAGTTCAGACAATAAAAATGCTATTACTAATAGACAAAAGGTTAATGCCCATTTATCACGATAATTTCCAAAATAAAGCATTATAACAACACAATCCGTTTGCGAATAACATTCTATGCAACTTCAAAACGTGAAAAGGAACTTCAACTAAGTAAATATCTTTAGCAACGCCACGTGAAAAGACGTCTCAAATATCAGAGGCAGCAAGTGACACTGAACAGCCAAGTAAAATATTTTAGTGTAGTAAACCTTGCAACGGCGTCATATTAGGATTACTGAATATAACAAATACCATACATACCCTTTATGAGAACAAGATACGATATCCGAGCATCAGCGTCGATACAGTTCTGATTTTAACAGTTAAAATCGCGCAGAAAACAGATGTTTAGTATCTTAATCTCTGGAGGAAGCCTCTCTCTCTCTTTTATATTTTGTATAACTATTATTGTCGTTTTTCCACGATTTTTTTTCTTTTCTTCTCTAACCCTCTCCGAGCCATAATAAAGTAAGTTATTTTTTATTCAGTCGGTAATATATCTATCTGCCCGAGGGGAAAGCTGGAAAATGGAAATTTCTCTTTCGTTTGGTTTTAGGGGAAAACGGAAGAGGACGAAACAGTTCTCATTCATCCGTGAGATGAGGAGAAGGGAAAGCACGGGAAAAGGGCTGGGTAAAAATTCAAGTAAGCTAATCTAACCCCACGTAAATAATATTTCCATTTGGATGAAAATCGCGCTAATTATAACTCTAAAATTGTTTAAATTGTGATATCTGATGATTGTTTGTATGGTGTTTTTATACGTTGCATGGAACGAGTGGTTATTCAGCAACGAGACCAACGGCTTTACGTGACTTCCGAACCACGTCGAGAGTGAACTTTCTATCACCAGAAATACACATCTCTCACGCCTCAATGGAATGACTGAGAATTGAACTCACGACCACCGAGGTGGCACGCCAGCACCATACCGACCACGCCACTGAGGTGCTTCGATATCTAATGAAAATGTAACGCTATTGGCGACTTTTCTCGTGTTAATTATCCCTAGATATGGAGACATTACTAACAAAATATATATTATCATCGTTAAAAGAAATCTTAATAAAAAATCTGACAATACGTTACGAAAAATACAGAATTCTACAGTCGATTCCCCGCTCTGCCGACGCAAAATCAGAGGAATTTATTTCTGGTGATAGAAATTCATGTCTCGATGTGCTTCGGATCCCACAATAAGCTGTAGGTCCCGTTGCTTTAAGTAACCAATTGGTTCCTAGCCACGTAAAAATATCTAATCCTTCGGGCCAGCCTTAGGAGAGCTGTTAATCAGCTCAGTGGTCTGGTGAAACTAAGATATACTTAACTTAGTCTACATTAGCACATACAGAAGGTAACAGGTATCTTATCTGTCCTCTGTATCTTCTTGATAATTAACTCATGCATACATAAATATGAAGCGACAAAAATACTAACGAAATGATACATAACTGTATCAAAATACAGGCGGAGCAAGTGCTCTTATTATGAAGGCATGGAATGAATATACTTGAAGTATCCATTCACATTACTTATCAATTCTGGAAATGAATTGTTTGTCACGGACCATTTTACATATGCCATGCCGATAACTTTAAGAGTTTCTGGAGCTGAAGCAATAAGAGTTATTTGGGAAACTTTCCATCATTATTGATACGAGGCTTAATCATTTTAGAAGCAGTTCAGCTAACGCATTCATACTGTACACACACACACGCATATATATGTAGACTCTATTGGTCACTTTTACCAGATACATATGTAATTGTAATAATCACAATGCCCTCCTCTCTCTCTCTCTCTCTCTCTCTCTCTCTCTTCTATGTCTCTCTCTATATATATATATATATATATATATATTAATATATATATATATATATATATATATCTATATATATATATATATTATATCTATATATATATATAGATATATATGTATATGTGTGTATCATACATCCTTTTTCCAAACATATACTAAAAAGACGGAGTCCCCCATTCTGTCCTAATAACTTATGCCTTACAACCAACTCAAACCTTCTCTGTTAAGTCATTAAATTTATTTACTTATTCAGAAAGGACACAAAACTACGAAAGATTCATTAACATTTTTCATGACGTTACCACTCTGGGTTCATCAACTTTAGATAAAAAAAAGATTGAAGGCCTTTGACCCCAGCGCCCTTAATCATCCCTCCCTCTCCACCTGTTGCTGGTGAAGATTCGTTTTCTCTTTTTGTGGTGTGTTTTATTCGGCCTCTTAAATCTTTAAATTCTTTTGACCTTCGGGATGTCATAGGTGTATTTTTGGTTTCTTAATGTATATAAATATAGACATGTTTACATAAACGCTGCATAATATGAAGAAATAACTTTTTCATTGCATATATTCAGCCTCTAGAGTGATTTCGAAGACATATAACGTTATTATTCTCAACCTTCATAAACGGAATTACGAAAATCCTATCCTCTATCTAGAGCCCTACGCCTTACTGAGTTGATTCTATTCACTAAATGTATGCTATATCTTCAAAATCAGGGCTTCTTTCGTCTTACTTTTTAAAAATGAAGCAAGTTCATTTCTCTTGAAATATAAAATGAAGTGAGAACTTTGGTCTCGATTGTTAAAAATGCTGTTAAACTTCTACCAGTATGTCCGCCTTACATTTCATTTCGGTAAACTCGATGCTTCATTTCATTCACTGTATGCTCTACAATATACATTCTACGATGTATTTATCCATCCTCCTTGTATAATAACTTTTAATACACGATACAGGAACGGAATCATAACAATGACACAAGATAAGAAAAAATAAAAAATAAAAAATGCTTTGAATTGATTTATTTGAATCCTAAAATAAGTGAGGTTTTTCCAGTTTACTGGAAATGTTTCGAATTCCAGCGTTGGGCGGAGACAGGAATTTGCAGCAGAGTAATTTCATTTTAAACCAGCGGGAGACAAAGACCATGCCCCCTGCACCCCACTCCCTCCCCTGGTCGGAATTCGGCTTTTTTCGTCCTTTCTTTCCCTCCTATTCTACAGGAGAACTATTTTTAGAAGTCAACTGTCTTAAGCTTTAAAACAAATTAGTTGAGAGAGAGAGAGAGAGAGAGAGAGAGAATATATATATATATATATATATATATATATATATATATATATATATATATATATATATATATATATATATATATATTTCCTGTCTCACCCCTTTCCCTCACGTTCCCTTACCTCTTCCCTATGTCCCATTTAATCCCAAACCTTTGTCTGGCGTTGCTGGGACAACGCTGTTAGCTGCTAAAACAAGGCAGCTAGCGTCAAGTGCTTGGTATAATTGGCAGCATGACAGTGTTAAAGGATTCATTCCTTCTAAATTAAACTGTCGTGATAGCTCCTCTGTCCAAAGGGCATCGTTTCGAATCCTAGTCAGAAGATAAGCACTTACGCATAGTTACTTTTGGACGCAAACTATTCACGAGCTAATTTTGATATTAAGGTTTATTTGTGGAATAATATTTGAAAGGTTAAAATGCCACCTATTCGCAAGCTAATTTTGTTATTAAGGTTTATTTATAGGTTAATATTTGAAATGTTAAAATGTCACCTATTCACGAACTAATTTTGATATTTAGGTTTATTTATGGATTCATATTTGAAAGGTTAAAATGTCACCTATTCGTAAGCTAATTTTGATATTAAGGTTTATTTGTGGATTAATATTTGGAAGGTTAAAATGTCACCTATCCACGAGCTAATATTGATTTTAAGGTTTGTTTATGTATTCATATTTGAAAGGTTAAAATGTTACCTGCTCACAAGCTAATTTTGATATTAAGGTTCATTTGTTGATTAATATTTGAAAGGTAAAAAATATGTCACCTAGTCATAAGCAAATTTTGATATTAAGGTTTGTTTATGAATTCATATTTGAAAGGTTAAAATGTCACCTATTTACGAACTAATTTTCATATTAAGGTTCATTTATGGGTTAAAATTTGAAAGGTTAAAATGTCACCTAGTCGCGAGCTAATTTTGTTATTAAGGCTTCATTATGGATTAATATTTGAAAGTTGAAAATGGCAGGTTTAAGTCATTGATAAAACTTTACATACATAAACATATACATACACATGCGCGCGGACACACTGACACACAAATACATGTATGCAGTATGTATAATTCAACTTTCATAACATTTTCCTACTATTGGTTTGACTAATACCTATCCCAAATCCAATAATCATTCATATAAGGATTCCTGGAAATTCTTCACTCCTCCAGAACCAGGCCAGCGCGTCGTAGCAGATTGAAACGTCAATAACCGAACGAGGGGCAAGAAAACCGATAAAGGAAATGTACGGAAAAATCACGTGCGATTCCTTCCACACTTACATACCTCAGGTACGGTGGGTACGACGACGAAGAGGTCTTGCGATGCCCAACCAAGCGAAGAAATATTCCGTATCAGTTTAGCTTTCCAGCATTCCCTAGAAGGTCTCCCTCTCTCTCTGGGTTTCCCGTTCAAAAGTCCGGGACTGGAAAAGAAATAGGAAAGCAGCGTGAGGTCGAGGAGCAAGAGAATGTTCGTCCAGAGTAATGAGATGCCATTACCCTGGAAGTGCCCAAAATAGTTCCAAGAAATCTGGACAAAGTGAGAAACATTTATGGAACGAAAATGGCTAACATCCTTCTACAGGAAAAGTGGTGATATTGCATTTAATTCCTAATAATGAGATGATGCTATACTTTCTAATTACTACAAAGACAGATTTATAGGTTCCTAATTTGGTCAATTCATTTTTTTGGTGACTAGAGAGAGAGAGAGAGAGAGTGAGAGAGATTTTTCTATCCGTTTCCAGTACACTGTAATGCAAAAGCAGGCGTACTATACAAAGAAAGAGAACAAACTCCAACACAGATTTGTTATGAAAAAAATATAAGATAATTTTTACGAACCATCTTAACCATCAGAAGGCCCTTTCATTTTGCGTTGATTCTCCCCATCAGTATTATAAGCCCAGCATTATAGCTGAGGTACTCCAACAAGTTCCATTTTGTTCTTTACTTCACTCTAAGCAAGTACATATTGTTTCCATTCTCGTGTAACTACACGTTTTAGGCCTCAAGGGACACGACGTGAATAGACGTGCAACAATTTTTTTCCTAATGGAACGTTACCGAATTACATCGCGTTTAAATCCAGTGTAAAAAAAAGCCGTTGTTATTTCATAGTTTTGAAAAGTATCTCAGGGCTGAGAACTAAGCGTTTTCTTCACGTGAACGACACTGATTTCCAGTTTCTTATTTTAAAGACATTTTTTTTTTCATAATCACATATATATTTATTGGAGAGAGAGGGAGATAGAGACCTTATATGTCTTTTTACTTTTACAGGTATAGCTCTCACCTGAGAGGAAATGTCAGACCAATGGTTCCCAGATGATAAAGGAACTGGTCACGTTCAAGTAGGAAATGATATTGCATTTCTTTTTCGAACGCGCCCAATCCCTGGATGGGTTATGAGAAGGGAAGAAACGTACCATCTGAATCTTTATATAAAAGAGTGAAACTGGTCCAAATTGATAAATAATTCCGTTAATCAAATCTGTGAGAGGGAGAGAAAGAGGGACAGCTCAAAGCACAAAGAGAGAGAGAGAGAGAGAGAGAGAGAGAGAGAGAGAGAGAGAGAGAGAGAGAGAGAGAGAGGAAGCTTTATACTGAGGTATAAATTTTCCGTCAAGAGATTAATTGAAAACCTGTAGGAGACGCTGACGAGGAGGTGATGCGAGTATCAGGAGGAAATAGGCCTATGCCTAGGGCTACCCCTAAACATCATCACAAATCATAAGTGAACAACAGCTGTATTTTCCTTTATGTTCAAAGTCAACAGAACGGTTACCATAATATACCTTTTCCCAGTTCGGGCTAAAAAAAATAAATAAATAAATAAAACAAGTAACAAATACGACTGAGTTTCTTAGAAGCAATCAAGTTCTCTGTACAGTGTATACCCAAGACCACCGAGAATAGATCTATCTTTCAGTGGTGAAAGTATAATGCTGTATGAGCCGCGGCCTTTGAAACTCTCAGCCGGCCGGGGTAGCCTGTGTTGCCGAGTTGCCAGAAGCATAATCATGGCTAAGTTAAATTTTAAATAAAATAAAAACTACTGAGGCTAGAGGGCTGCAATTTGGGCTGTTTGATGATTGGAGGGTGGATGATCAACATGCCAATTTGCAGCGCACTAGCCTCAGTAGTTTTTAAGCCCTGAGGGCGGTTAGGAAAAAGTGCGGACGGACAGAGAAAGCCATCTCAATAGTTTTTCTTTTACAGAACATTAAAAATGCAAACAACAAAATGCTGTAGGAAGGAAAAAGCTTATGTACAGCTGTGAAGGAACGATAATATTTCCTCTTGAAGGAGGCTAGTTAGAGGAACCTGGAAAAACATGAGGTAAAGTATTCCAGAACTTCACAGGCATAGATTAACTATACATATACATACACTTATAAACGTGTGTGTGTGTGCGTGTGTGTGAGCACTCATCATGAACTTCCAGCAATAAGTCTCCTTAATAATCACGACTTTTCTACATTGCAAGCGTAGTTTCCGGAGATGTAAGTTGACGTTTAACGCAATAAACAAAGGAAATGTGGCGTTATCCGGAAACGTGGTACAACGAGGAAAGTTTTCTCTTGTCTGTTTATGTTTTAGACAATAATGAAGGAGGAAACAAACATGTTTCAGAATTCTCTTGAATGACGTAATATTTACATATGTATGTATATAATATTAGATATAGTATACGAATATGTATAAACAAACCCACACAGACACAACATATATATATATATATATATATATATATATATATATATATATATATATATTATATATATATATATATATATGTATATATATAGCATATCTGAAGTATCACTTAAAAATTGTTCTTCGTTTGTTCTAGCGTACGTATATGCATCCCCATACATCATTAATTTTTCAATATTGACTATCAGTTTTCTAAAAGGGTCGGCTGACTACCACAACAGCTTCAGCAACAATGTAAAATATATTTAAACATTCCATATATCATATGACAAGAAAACGCCACATACACAGACAGACATATAGACAGATAAATTTGTTGTTATATAAATCCATGTGCGGTACGAGACAAGGTTTGATGATTTATTTATTTATTTATTTATTTTTTTTTTTTTTTGGGGGGGGGGGGGTGCGCTCGATGTCCTAACGTAACGAGGTATTACATTTTATTAAATACGGTCAGAGTCTTTTGTTCACGTTAAAGTAGAAAGGGAAATATGTAATATGCTCTCTCTCTCTCTCTCTCTCTCTCTCTCTCTCTCTCTCTCTCTTTTGACGCGTATTTCTCTATATAATCCCGCAGTTCATGTATGACTTAAAAACACGACGATTGCGAAGACAACTAATAGCAACATTTAAAATACGGAAAGGTATAACAAAAGTAGACATTAACCTATTTACATTAAACGAAGACTAGACAAGAAGTAATGGATGGAAACTAGAACTGAAGAGATACAACACATCCCATTGTGGGAACTTCTTTACATAGGGGATATGTGAGACGTGGAATAAACTGCCACCAGAAGTTGTAAACAGCAATAGTGTGGAAGAGTTTAAAAGAAAGCTAGACAAAATCATTAGGAGGACACTGTGAATGAACAGTAAAACCTGTTCCTACAGATAAGTGAGCGCACGATGGCTCCTCGGATGGACTAGCAAGTCTTTGAGACAGCCTAATCCTTGTGACTCCTTGTATCAAAGGCCTCCCCTCTTAGTCCCTAATAATTACGTCTTTCTGTCTTCACCCAAGTACGTTATCTTCTTCTTTCTCTACCGTCCAAGGACGTCATTAATGAGAGACCGTCATCTTCTAGGGCCTTCATCTTCATAAAAGGGAGCTCGGAACATCGGTCCTAATATTCCTTCGGAGATTAAAAGACACTCCACGAATGATCGGAGGATGATTGTATATAGGCCTATATCGTGTCACGTCACCTCTCTGTATCTCCCACCTACAGAGATATGAACATTATTCCTGCCGGCGTTGTAAGATATACTTTCCATTCCTTTGCTAAAGAAGTCGTGAACGTCGTTTCTTAAATTCCCAACTGAAATTCCCTTCCAGAACGTAAACAAGACTTGATTTGAGTTATTCAGTCTAAAGTGTCAATACCCAACGTCCTGTAACGTTATAGTATCTGCTGATTTATGAACTACTGTAAGGATCCATACTTCAATTGAACTCGGTTTCTTTGCCACAACATAACAAGTGATAAATAAATTATGTTCATAAACCGTAGAAATAAGTTAACAAACGTGAAGTTCCATTAAAAAGATAATTACATAGTTGTTTAAGGAGTTGAGAAGATTCCTCCGTTATTAATAATAAAAACAAAATTGTGTTCGGAACTGGAAAGATTCTTCAGTTTTTAATAAAAACCATTATGAAATCGGAGGCTAAATTTTGCGATATACTTTACATATAAAAGTTAAAAACAAAAAGTATTGTGACTGTCTACGAAGCGTAATAGCAACTTCCTTCAATTTAGTAAAAACATAGCTGCAATATCACTGTAAAAGGAGAAATGCGGTTGAAAAGAGACACGGCTGCGAATTCATCAAACGCGGATGCAATTATTCCGATAAACTAGCCAGATAATATTTTCATTCAGATCTTTTAAAGGCTGTTTTCGGAAATGTTGCCGAGTGTTGCAAATGCAAAATCACTTTATACCTCCGCTAGAAAATGTCATCACACTCAATCGAAAGTAATAAAGCACTGTAAACTAAACATAGAAGAACCCATCGATTCAAATGAAGGAAAGTGGGAAAATAAATTAAATTGAAATATAAAGGCAGAATAGGCCCAGCACTAAACCTCAAAGACTGACTGCTTTACCGCACTCGATCAAAATTTTCATTTCGGAAACTGCTTATTTAATTGCTTTTCATGTTGCAGGGTCAGATGCACATGATGGAGGAAAATTAATCGCTTATCGCTCGCTGATGGTCGGTTTACTTTACCAAATCTGTACGATGTTTCATTATTTCTATCGGTAATACAGTGACTGACAAGTTTGTATCTTTTTGGAAATATTAATTTCCTGTTAATATTTACTTTTTCCCTTTGGAAATATTAATTATCTGTTAATAATATTCCCTTTTTCCTTTTGGGAATATGAATTTTCTTTTAATAGTATTTACTTCTTCCTTAACATTATGAGGCTAATTCTCTAGTTATTTTTGGTTCCTGTACTGCTTATATCTGATTTAACATGCAAGAGAGAGAGAGAGAGAGAGAGAGAGAGAGAGAGAGAGAGGAGAGGGAGATGATGCCATGCTGCTCCTCGTAATTAGCCCTAATTAGGTTCTTAATGAGTCGTTCTCTCAACAAGATGCATATGATGAATGCGACTTCAAAATGGAAGAGACTCATGAATAGGTCGTCCTCGCAGATGAAAGGGTCGTGAAAACGACCAGGAAAGAGAGCCAAAGGAAACATAAAAGCTACTTGCAATTTGTAAGACGTTTCTCTCCTGAAATCTGCAGTGGAGACTGATATTTTTTTTAATGCATTTATTCGTACATATCTTCCGTTATCAATCTACTTCTTTGTTATGGCGGTTAGCTTTTGTTATGATTGTTTTTCTTTGTTGTTAAAATTATATAAGTGTATTATATATATATATATATATATATATATATATATATATATATATATATATAGATATATATACATATATATGATATTATCAAGGAATCTCTATCCCATGTGATTGAGAACATGAAGTATTCTTGACAACAACGTATATTCTTCTTATATTCAAGTTTCACAATTTTCACGAAATGCAAATCTCGCCCGTGACATTAAGCCAAAGAAAAAAATTGACAATTCATTCACTGCATATTCGCGCCATTTTCTGAATCGTTTTAATTAAAAGAAATGAGCTCAGAAAACTAGCGGGACGGCCTGTTACGGGATAGTACAGTAATTAAGGCAGAACTCGGCAATATTCTCCATCATGAACCTTTATAATTTTGGAAGAGGCGGACATAATGAAAATCAATATTATTAGAACGTTAGATCATTCAATGGTAAATGGTACAGCCTATGTACTACTTGGTATTTGGTGTTTACTGTTTGTTTGTACCTATGGTGTCTATACGTTGCATGGAACCAGTGGTTATTTAGCAACGAGACCAACGACTTTACGTGACTCCCGAACCACGTCGAGAGTGAACTTCTATCACCAGAGATACACATCTCTAACCCCTCAATGGAATGCCCGAGAATCGAACTCGCGGCCACCGAGATGACAGGCCAAGATCATACCGGTCACGCCACTGAGGCGCTCTGGTGTTTACTGATACACACCGTGTACGGGATAACAAAAAGATAATTATCTTTACCACATTGGCGTCTGTAACGGAATGTGGACGAAATAGTTTTCATTTTGATTTCATATTACCTTTTCTGCTCTTTAGTTTGCCGGAATGGGTAGATTTTGTTATATTCAAATTCATATCTGTGACTCTCTTTATTACTTTGTAAACAAGGCGTGATCCGACCTCCAGCTTTCTAGGGGGGGGGGGGGGGGGGGGGGGGTGGGGGGGGGTGTTGCTAAAATCCAAGGTCAAATAGAGCCTTGTTTCACCAAAGAAATTCAAAATAAATATGCTACATATTATTAGGAATAATTGTTCTGTACTGCTTAACATACATATTATTTATTTTTCAATATGCCACTCTCATAAATAAATCATAAATATCAAATTCTAAAATTCCTGTACCTTCAACTAAACATGAAACACCTTTTTATGCTTTTCCATAGACCTTTCCTAACACCCCTCTCACCCCCCCCCCCCCCCCCCAAAAAAAAAGAACAAGAACAAGAACCACAACAACAGCAACAAATTAGTTTTTGGCTTACTCCCCGGGTAAGCGAAAAATCTGAATTACATACATTGTTTTAGTCTTCTTCATATACTGTTTTTTTTTTGTTTGTTGTGAAAAAACGTTTCTCGATTTTTTTTTTTTTTAACATAAAAAGTGACAGACAAATTTGCATCTGAAACAATGGTTTCTCAAGTTTTATAATAGAATTTCCTGAGTTTCCTTTAAATTGCCACTTGTACTAACATATTAAATAAATTTTAAAAGAAAAGATATATATCGCTGTTAAGTACACTACCATACACTATCCCCTAGTTATTATGATAGAAATAATCAAGGATAAAGATAAAAATAAGGAAGTTACCAAAACACGGAAACTTCATTATTGAAAATTTTTTCGGATAAAATCTCTCTCTCTCTCTCTCTCTCTCTCTCTCTCCTCTCGCTCTCTCTCTCTCTCCTCTCTCTCTCTCTGTTTGTATTAATTTATAACTTTTATTTTTATTCTGTCTATTATTTTATTTTATTTTTAATGCTTTTATACATATCTATTTTTTATTTTTATTTTTGTTTGATTTTTTATTCAAATTATTATTTTTTTTATTTTTTTACCTTTTTTATTTCTCTCTCTCTCTCTCTCTCTCTCTCTCTCTCTCTCTCTCTCTCTCTATTTTTATTAATTTATCATTTTTATTTTTATATTATGTATTATTCTAATTTAATTTTTATTAATTTGTTTTATACATATTTTTCTATTTTTAATTTTTTTTGTTTGATTTTTATATAATTTTTAATTATCTTATTTTTCAGTTTATTTTTATATATTTTTATCTCTCTCTCTCTCTCTCTCTCTCTCTCTCTCTCTCTCTCTCTCTCTCTCTCTCTCTCTCTCTCTTCAAGTTGAAACAGACAACCTCGAATGAAGGTCAATTTCACAGCTTGTAAATCTCGAAGCAAAAGCTGTCTGGAACTTGAGGAGTGAGTGGGTGTTGTGATCAGAAAGATAGGAGGGAGACTTTTTAAAATTAAATTTCTAAAAATAAATTGAAGACGTATATACGTATATACAGTGAAAGAAGACGACCGAATTAATTCAAGCAATTCTGCATTATGATAGGCGTTTAACATCATACAGAAAAAAGGATAGGAAAAGGGTACAGTTTATATTTACAATATCATTCCCAGGGACATTTTACTTTTACGACATTATTCCTAATCTTGTTTGGCTTAAATATTTCCATATCACCATTTTTTATTTAAAACTGATTTCTTTCCAAAAATATCAAACCTTAGATCTTTGCAAATTATGGTCCGGAATCTGTTTTTCAATGCTTTTGCTTAAATTGCATCAACAGATACGTAGTTATAAAATAAAGTATATTTTAGCCATCATGATTTAGATAATTGTCAAAAAGGTACTCGATGTACATTCCAAAAATAAACAGTTATAAGCTACAGCGAAAAAAAAACTATTCTAACTGAATATAGTTTGTTCCAGAGTAATAATTCTTTTAACATAGTCTGTCTTATAAATTTTAAATCTCAGTACTGAAATATTACTGACCTCTATCTTACAGATAAAATAAATTATCTGTAGGAAATATGAATTTCCAAACAGCTTTCACTTCATGAAACTAGAGAAGGTCAGAAGAATACACAAAGAGGATAATAAAAAATATCCTTACCAACTCTAATCTTCAAAGGTTTAGGAAAATCTGTACTCAGAACTTATATGCAACCCCCTCTAAATATACATTACAATGAAAGGTGTATGTGACTGCATATCATTAAGTATATTATCTAGTAAGTTCGCCTGTTTATTAATGAAATAAAATAAAAATTATTATTATAACTATTATTTTCATTATCAACATAGACGATACATAACTGAGTGTTGCATGACAGATAAAAGCAAACTTATTCTTTCTTTAAGTCTCAAAAGAATCACGAAACGAGAGACCAAATAGCAAACATTTCTGAAGAAAAATGTTTAAGTATAAAAGTTATGCAGTTGACAACTTTATACAATGATGTTAAAAAATAAACATTAGAAGAAAAAAATCAGCCAAAAGTGTCGCTTATTTAAGTGTACTCTGAGCAATTTATTTAAAGCGCGAGAATTACAAGGACGATGGAGGGGCATTCATTACACGAACAATTTTCAAACTTGGAGGAAAATATTCGAGATAATTACAGTAGTACAACTGAAAAGCGAGGAAAAATGAGAAAAAGGGCTGAAGTGCTGTTTTCTGCACTGCGACAAAGCTAAATACGCCATTCCGATTTTTTTTAAACATATATTTAAAACTGACCCTTTTATCAGGCCGGTGGTATTCACATGATCCCATTAAATGGCTAAAGGACTTGGCTGTTTGCCTACTAGAGAGAGAGAGAGAGAGAGAGAGAGAGAGAGAGAGAGAGAGAGAGAGAGAGAGTCTAACCGAGATAAAAATTTGTTTATATAGTTGTAGGTATTTTTATTTTGTAAAGTGCTATTATCATGAACGAGAGCCTGGTTTTATTATTTATAATAGGCTTGGAATTTGATAAAGAGCTGTAAAATTTAAACAAAAAACTTCCGGTCCTATCTGGAAAATTCTCAATATAGTAAAATATTTTCATAATGCTCTGAAACATTCCTGTTTTTGTGATACAGGAAGCATCGGTATACGCCCAAATAATCGTCTAATTTGTTGCTTAATGATTTTTTATTATGATTTTTTTTACTGGTTAATAAAAAGAAAACCGCTCTAGGTGTCACGATGTTATCCTAAAAGTCTGAACTTTCAGAAAACAGAATAAAGGAAAGAGAAATTATTATGTTTATCTGGAGATTGCTTCCGAGGATAATTCTGGGTAATACGAACGAAACAGAAATATGACGGTGAAATATTTGCAGGAACTTTTCCAATACCAGACCTCAGCCACACTAATTTTGAGGCTTCGTTATAAAAGTTGGCTGAAGTCCCTGAGGTAATGAGAGTTGGAAATGATATTGGAATGAAGAGTAAAACTGAAATCTTTCAGGGCAGAGAGAGTTCTGCTGCTGGACTGTGTGCCTTTTATCATCATACACGCGCGCGCGCGCACACACACACACACACACACAAATTTGAGTCGTTGGCAGTCCAGAAGGTTAGTTAAGAACGTATGAAGACGTTAACCCGAGCATTTTAATTTTGCCAGCTGCCCCAATACATTGACGACAACTAATCCACATGAAGAATTCATTGTTGAAAGTGTATATCCATCTGTTTTTAGGTAACAGACGTTTGCCGGGAGGCAAATTCCCCAGATGTATACTATACTAGATTAACATCAACCGTGCATCTGATGTCTAGACCAGTCCCTTACGACGCTCCTGATTGGCTGTTGAAGGATACTTTTGAAAGACATATCCCTCAGGAGAGGTGGAACATACATCCTGCACATGTGAACTCTCTCGAGAGACTGAGAGTTTCCA
Organism: Macrobrachium nipponense; assembly: GCF_015104395.2. Taxonomy (NCBI): domain Eukaryota; kingdom Metazoa; phylum Arthropoda; class Malacostraca; order Decapoda; family Palaemonidae; genus Macrobrachium; species Macrobrachium nipponense. The sequence continues at coordinate 16,604,668 of NC_087204.1, read as the reverse complement.
GCCCTGTGATTGGCTTATCAACAGCCAATCAAGAGCGTCGTCAGGAACTGGCCTAGACATCAGATGCACGGTTGATGTGAATCTACTATAGTAATGCACTTTTTTTTTTAAACATGGCATTGCTGATACGCAGTGTTAAGATCAAAATTAAAAACATCTACTCTTGCGATCACAAGATGCAGTACCTTAATGATACATCCAAGTTGATCCTTTACTACTTTTGGTTTTCGTTTCTCGTCCAGGGAAAAGACGAGTATCTCAAAATACACAGAAAAAGGAAAAAGGAAAATGAGGAACACAGAAGAGAGAAAAACTGATGGGAGAAAGTTACTTTCTCTGTTCCTTTCCACATTTTCCGGAATAAATGACATTTAAACTTGCTGTATATTTGTTTGTTTGTATGGTGTTTTTCCGTTGCATGGAACCAGTATGATTATTCAGAAACGGGACCAACGGCTTTACGTGACTTCCAAACCACGTCGAGAGCGAACTTCTATCACCAGAAATACACATCTCTGACCCCTCAGTGGAATGCCCGAGAATCGAACTCGCGGCCACCGAGGTGGCAGGCCAAGACCAAACCGATCACGCCACTGAGGCACCTTCTTGCTGTATGGCACTTCGGTGACGGGTAGGGACCCTTGCAAGGGCCACACAACTGTTCCAAGCAGATTAATTCGAGTCTGAAAAATGGGTCACTATCTCCTGGAGCGTCGAAATCGTGCCAAGTTTCTCATCTGGATTTTCAGATCTGAATACAAATATCAGAGAGCACAGGTTTAAAAACTTTTCGATACGCCATAATATCATTTAATTTTTTAGCTTTATTTCGCGTGTGCATATCAGTAGCGCTTCCTGTAAATGTTAAGTGCTTTAAGACCATTGACTTGACCAACATACTTTTACTTTTGACTCAGCGCCATATATAAAAAATGAACCATAACCTATCTGACACCTTTTGGTAACAACTTCGATTTTACCAAACAAAAAATTATTAAAGTCTCTGTTTAAACGTTCTCTTCTATTTGTATCCAAAGATCTATTTACCCGTCAGTCTGTCATCTCTCTCTCTCTCTCTCTCTCTCTCTCTCTCTCTCTCTCTACCCACAATTCTTTCCTCAGTGCCCTGTTACCATGTCATAGCTTTTTGATATTCTTTATGGGGGACCCTCCTTCACTCTTCCCTTGATGTTTACCGTTTATATTTGCTGCCACCAAACTTCTTATTTGCTTCCCTTTCCCCTCAACGTTACTGAAAATCTTTCCATCTTTGATCTGGTGCTGGAGACAACAATGGTATGATGCACGCCTTGGCTGAAACTAACGGTATAGTGTGGATGTCTATTTAGTTCTGTATTTCACACACACACACACACACGCCTGGGACCAGGCAAATCTATTATCGTGAAAAAATTCCCCTTCGGTTAAGCATATATGAAAATATATTAATTCCGATGTAGAGCGAATTAGATATTAAAGCACATTTTAGCTCGATGTATGTATATGAATCACGGTAATGTGAAATTACTTATATAAATGCTACGTGTTGTCAAAAGCACTACAACGCTACCGGAGTCGAGGTCGGTTGATGTTGTCTCCAAACCAACGAATTACCTGAGCGCGAAAGGTATTTGAGGGTGAGAGACGACATAATCTTATGCCTCTCGCGATGGTGGGGTAGGTAAAAGCTTCACTGACGTTCCTGGGTTTGATGTCCTTTTGGGTTTGCGCCCGGGACCAGGCACATCTATTATCATGAAAAAATTCCCCCTCGGTTAAGCATATATGAAAATATATTCATTCCGAGGTAGAGCGAATTAGATATTAAAGGACATTGTAGCTCGATGTATGTATATGTATCACGGTAATGTGAAATGACTCATATATATATATATATATATATATATATATATATATATATATATATATATATATATATATAATAACACATACACACACATATACTATATATAAGACTATATATATATATTATATATATATATATATATATATATATATATATATATATATATATATACACTCATTAAGCTACAACTGTCCTTTAATATCTAATTCGCTCTACCTCGGAATTTATACTCACATTTTCATATAAGTTAACCGAAAGGGTATTAGTTAGTTGATAAGAAATTGGTCGGCAGATAGCCTTGTGGGTGAAGAGCTTCACTGTACGTCCTGAATTCTTGATTCTGTGGTTCGAGCCCATGAGCCGACGAATTTCTTATAAACTACAAAAATTCCCCTGCGGTTTACATATTATGGAAATATATCAGTTCCGAGGTAGAGTGAATTACATATTAAAGAGCATTTGTAGTTTAATGAGTGCATATGCATGACGGTGATGCGATAACATTCAATATTGCAGAGGTCAAAAGGGAAGCTTTGCAAAATCGTAGCCAGACCAGCCATGATTTACAGAGCTGGAACGTGGCTGATGAGAAAGTCTCCAGAACGGAAGACGGATGTGGCAGAGATGAGGATGCTGAGATGGATGAGCGGAGTCACCAGAAAAAATAAAATCGAACCAGAAATGAATTGATCAGACAAACAGTTAGTAGGAGGAATATCGAAGATGACCCAGGACAGAAGACTACAGTGGTTTGGTCATGTCATGATGAGAGAAAATCATGGGTGTAGAAGGGTTAGGAGTATGGAGGAAAGGAGAAAAGGCCAGAATTCAGCTGGAAGTATTCAGAAACAAACGACATGCGGCAGAAATTTTTAAAAGTCAGGATGCATTTGACTGAGGAAGGCCGACAGGAAACAGCGACCGCATATTGAAATGGGCAAAGGTGACGACAAATAAGAGCATGGGTCTTCTTTGGCATTGTAAACACTATTTGAAAAGATATGAGATAACCTACAGCTAACGTACTACCTAATATAAGACACAGATCTGACTACTTCATTTGACAGTGGATAAAACCTGAGTATTTAAACACTGTTGCATTTAAAAAAAAAAAAAGAAGAAATACAGATCTACTTTATTTAATAGTGGATGAAAACCTGTGTATTTAAACACTGTTACATTTAAAAAACGAAGAAATACATATCTACTTTATTTGATAGTGGATAAAAACCTGTGAATTTAAACAGTGTTGCAGTTAAAAAAAAAAAAAAGAGAAGAAATACAGATCTGGCTACTTCATTTGATAGTGGATAAAAACTGTGTATTTAAACACTGTTGCATTTAAAAAAAGAAGAAATACACAATGGGACTTCATACAGTGGAAAAGTAAACACATCACTGATATATATTTGATAGTGGATAAAACTTATGTATTTAAACACTGTTGCATTTAAAAAAAGAAAAAGAAATGCACAATAAAACTTCATGTAATGCAAATGTAAACAAATAAACAAACTCTCTCTCTCTCTCTCTCTCTCTCTCTCTCTCTCTCTCTGCTCCTCTCTCTCCCTCTCTCTCTCTCCTCTCTCCTCTCTCTAAAGAGTTATCAAGAGAATCGCTTTCTCTTTATTTGCAGCCTTTTTTTCATCCTTTACCCAGTTCCCTTTCAGATTGATCAGACACTTTTTCCGGCTCTAATGCCCAAATCT
>NC_087204.1:16583592-16596092 GCF_015104395.2 Macrobrachium nipponense | reverse complement strand
AAGCCAAAGGAGAGATAGAACGTTCACCTCATCTATTCCCTAATTTTTGCTTACTCGGAGAGTAAGCCTACAAACTACTTTGTTGTTGTTGTTTTGGGGGGAATAGGAACACCTAAAAAGGTCTGAAACGGATGTTTCGTGTTGAGTTTAAAGAAACATGAATTTTAGGAAAGGATATTTATGATTTTATTAGGATGAAAATGTAAAAAATAAATAATATGCATGTTAAACAGCACATATAAATTATTTCTAATAAAATATAGCGTACTTATTGTAATTTTCTTTGGCGAAACAAGGCTCTACTTGACAGTAGATTTTAGCATGTTTTAATTTATTAGGTGTACTGGATTTAGGCTATGTTTCTGTTCGACAATTTTGTGTTTCCGCTTATAACTGAGAATAAATGAATGTGTTTAATTGGTGTCCTTTATACTTGATTCTTGTTGTTGGTATGGGTAGTACTAAGTATGAGTATTAATTACGAAGACCACTTCACGCTAAGTTAGAAATATAATGTTTATAATTTATCCGCCTTGGGGGAAAATCTTGCAATCGTCCCGACCGTAAGTAAGCTGGAGGTCGCATCACGCCTTGTTCCCTTTCCTCTACCGTTTTAGAATTAGGTTACATGTGCCGAAGCATTCAGTTGGAAATGACTGCATTTTCCCCAGACCAAAATAACTCAAACCGAAATAAAGTCCTTAATCAAACCTTCACCAGTGGATTCCATGTAGTATGAACAGTGATTCCTTGTTTACGAATGCCCATTACCCTGATTTGTATGGAAACCATTAAAAAAAAAATTCATTTGAATCAGATACACTCTCTCTTTTTCAAATGGCAGTTGATTGTATAATCTGTACCGTAATGCTGTTAGATATACCTCCGTTTAGCAGAAAAGTCTGTTACTCTTTAGGCGAATCACGATAAACAGAGAGAGAGAGAGAGAGAGAGAGAGAGAGAGAGAGAGAGAGAGAGAGAGAGAGAGATTTCATGTGAAATTATCTTTCTACCTGGTAATTTATGCTAACTAATTTATTACGGCATCAATAGCCTATGTGCTATGAATCCATTTTAATAACTATAATGTGTCTCTCTATCTCTCTCTCTCTCTCTCTCGCTCTCTCTCTCCTCTCTCTCCTCTCTCCTCTCTCTCCTTATTACCTGGTACAATCACGAATTATCGCGCAGCTGGGTAAAGGCTCGGGGTTGGTGGGGGGGGGGGGGGGGGGGGGAAGACTGCGGCCTGGTACATACGAAGACAATGCAAGATTTTTGACAAGTGACAAGATGTCCGGTGAATTAGATGTGATGCATAATACGAAAACATTAAAGGATGAGATTGCCACTTCAGCCAGGTCCAAAGAACTTTTCTACGAGCAAAGTAATTTTCCAGATATATTCATGCTGTCAATAACCAATCCTTCAAACACACTGCGGTACTAAGCACTTTCAAGATCCATTCTTCACTATCATTTCGATTCTTCAAAATCAAAATGATTTAATTCGACTTTATTTTTTGGTCATTTTGATGAGTTTAGGGAAAGTGTCTGAAGGAGTGTCCATCATGCAAATAAAACCGACCCTGCCCGCACCCCCCCAAACGAAAATCCCAAATTTCCGTTCACATAAAAAGCGACTGGACTATTGCCTGAATATACTTTTTTTAATAATTTTTGTTTTTGCTATGACAATAGTTTATGATTGCTACGGTTCCTTTTAGATGTCAGTGATATGTTAACTATCATTACGTAGTATAGGAACATTTTGTTAAAAAGATATAGTTCATATTTTGAAAATCATTCCCTATGATATACTATTTCTGCACATATTTAAGATGAAAATCATTATTCAAAATCATGTTCTATTCCATTACCGTAACAATAGAAGTGGAAGTGTTTGGCTGCCAAAACCATTTGATATCCGTACTCCATTTTTTTCGCGACCAGTAGAGGGAGCTCATATTTTAAATGACTTTCCCTTTGATGGCTCGACACGGTCGGCACTGGCTTTCATTCAGTCGCATAAATCACTTAATCCATCGTGATCGAATTACATGGCGTTGTTTGAATTGAATTGAATTGAATATAGAATTCAGGCCAAAGGCCAAGCACTGGGACCTATGAAGAAATTTAATTGTTCTAATTTTGTATGTTGTCAGTCCTATAATACTTTCTTAGTCTTGTGCTTTCGTCTTGCATGCATTAATCTTTTTGTAGTAACGACCTTTTGATCTTGATAGCAAATTATTGCAATGTGAATTTCTCGTACCTCGAAAGAGGACAAAATAGAGCTCTCACTCACACAGGGGCTTTGCTTACTCGTATGCAGAAAGATTGGAATATGCACTTTAATATTTTTCTCCTTTTTTCAATTTTATGTCTAAATCTCGATAAAATGCCAATTATGGAACAAGTTAACAGAGACTCGGCACCCTCCCAGCCCTCTCCAAGTGGTATGTAATTCAAAGGACAAGGGAACTGTTTAGCGAAATCCTCAAAAACCCTTTTAAACACACTAATTTAAAATCGTCCTTCTAAAATTTCTTAATATTTCATATCACCATCATTTTACAACCACGATAAACCACCGTCATTTTCGTTATATCAAACATAAATATTCATACTTAACGGTCTACTGCAACAAACCGCTGTAATGACGTTTACCTAACATAAATAAATGATTTAAAAAAAGAGCATTTTAAAATTATAAGTCATTAGGAGGCTGAAATCCAAACAATGCAAGATGTGTCTGTACTCGTTTTCGTAAACAAGAAATCCAAGGATGTGGTTATGTCAACACCCTCTTGTTGGAGTTCCTCTTCCAGTAGCAACAAGACCTAATAGTGGTTACTTTTATTGCTGAATGAAAAGTATGTATGTAACAAATAAGAATAATGAGGTATTTACATTCCTTAAATAAGCTTCAAGAGTTTTCTGAATACTTATCACAATTCAATGAAGGTTCAGTTACATCAAACTATTACTCATATTTCAGATGAGCTCGGCTCGATAATAAGCTCATACCTTCCTTGGTTTTCTTATTCATGTTTGATATTTCAAATTCATCTCCGAAATAAGAATGGAGTATATTAATTATGTTACATAAGATGATTTCAGAAAATAAGTGTACAGTATACTTTACTGTAGCTTTATAAGTGATTCTCCCTCGTTCCACTAATTCGTTGAGTGTTTACGAAAACAAATTTTATATGGCATCACATCCGTGCCTTTTTTCATTTGCTCGTGTTCATGAAGCAGAAACTGTTAATTTAAACTGTAATTACACCAATTATCACGTCGGATACCTTGATATAACCAATACGGCAATGATATTCAACGCCTTTTTGCTCATTATCTTAACGTCATTAGCGCTAGAATGGTTTCATTTAATATTTTTGGGGGGATAATATGAAAGTACCTGCAACGCAGAGCGGGAAAGTCAAACACACGGTTCTAATAAATTAAAAATGCTATTCATTTACGCATTCACGAAGAAATTTTTAAATACTAAGCTACTGAAATAGTAAAAAAGGCTGTGATTTCGCCATAGAGCAAATATTTGTTAGTTAGTTACACATGAACAAAGGAACAGTGTAAACACGCAACGATTTCATACCTGAAAAATTATTATTCTCGCTTTATAAACCTTCGTTGCTTCTGGCTGAAGAGAGGCGATTGCGAAAAGGTTGATATTTTGGTGTTATAACGAGGCAGATAGTCTATCTGGCCTGTTAAACCAAGGGTAATATACTGTCAATTACCCGGGGAATAAATTCTTGGTGTCTGTAGCTCAGCCGAACACTTGCCAAAGGCATCAGGTCATTATTATAGACTTTTCCTTCAAGACTTGTGTCACCCTATTAGCAATGTCTTCAGAGGAGGAGAACACCTTCTTTTTGGAATAATGCTGCTCATGGAAATGTTCGCCAGTTTTGAAGGAAAAATGGAAAGCAAATTACTATTCTATTGACGAGAAAAAAACGTCCTTGCGTGTGCGTGTGTGTGTGTGTGTGTGTGAGAGTCAAATGGCGTCACCCTATTAGCAGTCTCTTCAGAGGAAATGAAAACCTTTTGGAATAATGCTGCTCATGGAAATATTCGCTAATTTTGAAGCTGATGAAAAGGGAAAGCAAGATAACATTCTATTGACGAGAGAAAATATGTCCTTGCGCGGGTGTGTGTGTGTGTGTATGAGAGAGAGAGAAGAGGGGTAAAAGCAACAGGTGAATGGACATTCCAAAAATAACGCACATAACAAAAGATCTAAGGTTTTGATTTGAATAAGCCTTCATTGGTGAAATCAGAAAAGGCACCAAATCAGAAAATCCCAGCATCCGAGATTAAAAGCCGAATGGAAGAGGAAGAGGGGGAGACGTAAAGAACCATAGAATTAATTGGCTGGAAAGAGACCGAGTATGAATAGGCCGCTGGTTGGCTAAGAGTGCCAAAGGGGGAGGTAACAAAAGACCGACATAGGTAAGAATTGATGTGGCATTATTATCGACGAAAGGGTTCAGCGAGGATTGACCATCAACAAGATATTTATGGAACTCACAAGGCCTTCCCATACGAGTCAGTCATTCATAAAATGAAGCCTGTCGCATACTTCGTTTTCCCTAAAAGGAGCGAGGAAAGGTTAAAACAATCACTTCTCTTTAACCATATTGTAAAAACATCAACGTAAACATGTCCAAATCACGGTTGTGAGCCAGTACGCCTTTATCTTAAACTTCCCCATTCTCATATTTGTTTAACCTTATGCACATCTGCACCGTATAACTAGAATGCATATTGTCTGCAAATTATGCTGTGAAGTTCACGTGAAGCCCAGTGGAACATTAAACGTCGAAAAACATACACATATTAATGCGTAAATTTGTGATGTACACTGATTGTGATTCAGTTAGTTGCATATGTATGAGAGAGAGAGAGAGAGAGAGAGAGAGAGAGAGAGAGAGAGAGAGAGATTCAAATTTATATTCCAACTGTCCTGATCTCGCTAGGTTTTGCCCTGGCCTAGTTAAGAGGAATTACTCAGGGGTATTTCATAACAGAAATCTTTATTTACAATGGCAGATGAAGACCTCACAGGCCGACTGTGCAGGCATAACTGCACAAGGTATAACAGAACGTTACTGGCAGCCTTAATGAGGAGTAGTTTTATCAAAGGACTGAATTTACTGAGCGCTATCTTCACTGACTACTAACTTTGTTGTATCCACAAATTAACTGAGTTGAATACTGAATCCAATGAAATCTTCCCCTTAAATTGTTTCATGTTCCGCTGGCAATCATGTTTCGTAAGCAACGTATTTCGTCAAGCCGTGAAATGAATCATAGTCTCGAGTAATAATAAAGGCACTGCTTTAGATGCCAGTCCTTCGAGTAATACAAAGGTCCCTTTGCAAGCTTTTCTAACTCGGAATTCTTCCTACCCTGGGATTTGTGCCTTTATTTTGGTAAGCACAATGCAGAAATCGCATCCATGCATTTGCCTTGAACTAAATTTAGGTGCTTGCATGGGTCAAAGAGAAATGCACGCACCTTGCATTAGATTAAATTCGTGGTATGACGTATGCTTACAGCTTGATTTAATTTCAAGATATTGAGTGGGTATGTTGTTCATGATAAAATTTCGGTAATATTTGATACCGAGGTAAAAAAATAACGATGATGCGTCCATATATTCAATAGGAATTGAAGCTCCTTTTGAATTCTTTTAAATAAATGTTCGAATGTCACCTGAGTCCGAAACCTTTACCCAAATAAAAAAAAACATGTTAAAATGAAATAAAAATTTCAACGTAATATTGAAATTTTTATTTCATTATTAACATATTTCCCCTCGAATTCATCACAGCATAATGAAGCGAAACCGGCCATAATTCCTGGAGAATTGGGGTTAATCCCGTAAACTCTCCAAATTCCTCTTTTGTATAAATTAATACAAATTTTCCTTCATTTTAGCTAATTATTATGCGGAATTAAATGTATCGTTAAGTAGGGGGTAGGGAGTGGGGAGTGGGGAATAATGATGAAATCCTGGAAATGGTAGCAGGTCGTTTTTTTTATTTTTTTATTTTTTTTAGCATGTTATCGTCCGGGTAGTTCCAGAAAGCAATTGTATTTCCCGATAAAAATTTCGGTTATTAAACGCGTAATACCCATTTCATGTGGAGCATTGGTGGTTATACGAGAAGAGGAATAATATCTTCTTTCTCTTGCACAACACCAGCTACAGTTGCAGCGTCCATTACAGTGTAAAAGTAACTGATTTGAACGACCTTCTGTTTTCAGGACTCTAAGAGTTCTCTCTGGCAATTACTTCGTTCGTGGATTTATTGCGCAATAAAATTCACATCCAGTCTCTGACTATATGGAACTGATGCCTTTAACCCCGAAAAACAGGGGAAGGTATAATAGTGATGATACTCTTGTTTCACTAAAAGTAGCGATATTTCTGTTGAATTTTTCTTTATTGGTATGATGATTTAAATATATATATATATATATTTATATATATATATATATATATATATATATATATATATAGTATATTATATATATATATATATATATATATATATATATATATATATATATATATATATATATATATATATATATATATATATATATATAGCTGTGTCCCTTTACTATTTCTATTTCTTGGGCCTGTTCCATTAAACATGTACTATCTACAGTGGGACATTTAGACATAGTTTCGAATTTGGGCGTAAATTAATTCTTCGTCGATGTAGGTTCAATCTTTTCATCAAAACTATCCACTATTGCATCTTCAATTTTTCTATCCATTCTCCCGCTGAGTCAAAAAGTTTTGAGCTATGTTTGATGAGGCTAGTTTATTTTTGCTTTCCGTATTTTATATAGCCCTCTTAGATCTCTCACCATACCCCGTGTTCCTTTGAGCCATAAGCTGCTCTTAAAAATGCTTGCAAATCAGCCCATGACTGACACTTTGCATATGAAAACTCCTGCAACGATAGGAAAGATCACCGATATTGTAATCTAACAAAGCTTTTGCCTCTCTGAATGCCTTTACATCATCTGTTATCCCTCTGGCGCTTAAATAATTATTCACCCCTTCAATAAAGATTTGTACTGGCTGTGAAAGAACCCTGTCCACAACTCCAATGAAATGGACTCACGCATGCACTAACATTCGTAATGCAGTGAAAGCAGAGCCTGCGTACCACTTGCGTTAGCCATTTTGCTCTCGTGTTTGCGATAGCTCTTATACCTTACGATCCTCCCCGACCTCAATAACAGTAATGTATTTATACACACACAAGTCCCAGTCCAGAAAAATTAATACCAAACATGCACCGCACCCAGTAAATCACCATATGAACAGCTGTTTAATATCAAATACAAGGTCGCGCCGGGAACAAAAAACAAAAAAACAAAAAACAACAAAAAAAAAGGGGAAAAAAAAAAGGGGGGAAAAAAAAAAGTTCAAAAGAGAAAAAACCGCTTCGCTCAGCAAAACCATCCGCCCATTTGCTTCTCTCTCTCTCAGACACTCTCTTACCAGGGCATAACCCACAACACCAAATATCCTGCATATGTTAACCACAAAACCACCAATGTCCACCCAATCTCGAGGGACATCAAAAATAAAAAACACACTTTTGAGCAAATCAATCACCACATAAAAAGAGAAAAAAAGAAAGAAAGGAAAGGAAAAATATGAAATTACACTCACATCTTCATAGGACCGGAACCCGAACTTGTTTAACCCATTACAAGTGCGCGTAACCTATTCACCACATCCGATAAACACTTTAATATGCCTAAAAAATTACACTTTAATTTCCCAAAACCTCGAAATATAACCTCACACAAGAAGCATCAGCTAAAGACACTGGCTGGCACACACAGAGATACACCTAATCCCTAACTCAGCAATAACGCAAGTTGCTTGTGACATACTTACAACTCTTTTCCCCAAAAAATATGCCTAATCTAGCTATAGTCTCTTCGGAAGTGTACCTACGGCCTATAAAAAGAAAAGCTTTTTTACCCGCTACCATCACCTCTTGCCAAGCCTTTATGGACTAAATGGCACTCGTTTAAAACAAATTAAACAAACAGGCAACTCTCTTACATCTCATTGCTGGTTATCCTTCTGCATGAACTAAAAATACAAGCTGGGCTAATGAATCCTCGAAGATACAAAAATATACTTTTATTTCCCCCAAATTAGCTAAACATTAAATGGAACAAAATGAATATAAAATGGAGCAGATAAAAGAGTAAAGTCTGACCCTCAAAAAGACCGCAAACTGTCATTATCCTCTCCTGAACTAGATTAAGTAATCACTCCCCCCCCTAAATCTCACAGTCTGATTAATTATGCAATTAAATGGTCAAGTCTTTTAGAGATCCCATTTCTCTTATATGATGTCATGAACCCATCTTGCAATAGGTGTGTCCTCGAGCCCTACTCCAAATGGTTCTATACCACAACACAGGAATCAAAGAGTGTGCCTTCTTTTTCTTTGGCAACCTCATACCATTGAGGCCCCCACCCATTACATCACACACCATGAACACACACACGCACACGGACATGCCTTTTGGAATGGCATAGCAACCGAGTGTGCCGCACCCAGTCACATGATTTCTGAAAGGTCATCAACCTCATTTCGCATGGTCACCATTTCTGACTGTTTTCCATTTCAGCACTCTTCGAGAAATCAAGCGCTTGTCACTAAGCCCTCCTGTCTCTAAGCGGAAAAAGCTGAGATTAACAATTCACCACCACACCTACTTTTTAAGATATATATTTATACATATCTATATAAATACATACATACATACATACATATATATATATATATATATATATATATATATATATATATATATATATATATATATATATATATATATGAATAACTTGATCACGAAGTATATAAAACGTGATGCTATGTATAAATAAAGTTTTTTTTTGCCACGAAGGAAAAAATGAAAAAGCGAGACAGCCGAGTACTTTCGGTCCTATTCGGACCCTTTACTGAGGCACTCAGTAAAGTGTCCGAATATGACCGAAAGTACTCGGCTATCTCGCTTTTTCATTTTTTCCTTCGTGGCAAAAAAAACCTTTATATATATATATATATATATATATATATACTATATATATATATATATATATATATTTAATATGAATCATGGTGATGTGATAATTATTATATATATATATATATATATATATATATATATATAATATATATATATATATATATATATATATGTAAATATATACATATATATATACTATATATATATATATATATATATATATATATATATATATATATATATATATATTATATATAATATATACATATATATATACGACGTATATATATATATATATATATATATATATATATATATATATATATATATATATATATACTATACTATATATACATATATATAAACTTAATATTACCTTTTGAGGCAGGTGTGGTGATGATTAAGGAAATGGAATATTACGAGTCCAGACTATCATTACCATGAGCTAATTTAGCGAATGGGTCACAGGGGCGTGGTTCATTCCTTTCCCTGATAAAAGTAAGCTACACACTATATTCCATCTGTGATATAATCAACTTCTAAATTAATTTCAGAGATAACGACATAGGCACTGTCACCAGGCGCATTGCCTTCACATTCTCTGAACTGATAAGCCAAGGCGTACATTACATATTCCACATAAAGACTTTGGTCATTCCAGCGCCAAATTAAATAAAGGAATCAGTAAGTGTCAATTCCGAAAATATACATTTATTACTATTATAAATAATGTTGATTTGTTTTTAATGTCTAACGTAGCTGCGGTTTATTCATTATTTCATTATATACATAAAAACAGGCTATCACAATACATTCCGACAATGGACTACACGCTTTCTGACATCGTCTATGTGGGAGATGTTTATTTAAATCATATAACCCTTAGGGTACTAAAGACCCTTATATCTATAGTCATTCATGACCTCTTGCGCCCCAATAATTACGAGATAATCAACGACAGAGTGAAATTGAATTTGCCGGATATTTTATAATTTCTTCTTCATATGGGGATACTAGTGATGTTCTTTTACCCGGTGATATGAAATAAAAGAATATAGGTTTTTGAAGAGAAGAAATCAGACAGCTATGACGTGACCGGTGTTAGTCCTGGCTGACACAACTTGTCGACTTCCCTTGATTGATTGGAGGACATCGACTCGCGCAGTTCTCTTCTTCGTTGCCTCAATGATTCAAGGAAATAGGTTTAACCACTTTGCAAAAGGAAGTTTCCGTGTCTGAAGCACGAATCTTGGATGCATACTGCTACTTACGACCAGACGCACATTCTCATATACCCACGTACGCAGCACACACACGCCTCATATTTACTACACACACACACACACACACACACACAACTCCCCTTACAGGATGTGGCTATAGCTAAATATTTTCTTTACATTCAGCTGACGAGCAACGCACCTAAGATTCTGCTCATGGGCATGGCGGGATATTTTTTATCACATACTGGAGCTGGAGACGAAGTTATTAAATAAACGAAATATAGGCAATTTAACGCCTGCCTTTCATTTCAAGCTGAGTCATCATCAAGTCGGGTGCTTTCAAATTACATTTACGGGAAAACGGCGTTGCGTCTCACTATAAACTTTTATCACTCATCATACTATCCCATAGCTGCGTTTTTACTATAACAAAAAAACAACAACCAACCAAACAGGAAGGATGGTATGTAGTACTAACATTACAAACTGCGAGAGTAAATGGTCAAAACCACAGCAGCATTTCGCCATCGACCTTGTTTCTTTCCGCGTTCAGGAGAGCGAAAGAGATTTACGGTCTTTATTTCCAGCCGCGGAACTCTGACAGAAATAAATGCGTTTTGAACTCGAGGATGAAAACGAATAGAAATAAAGATTTTCGGTTATTTTTTGTTTTAGTGTCTCTTCATGCAAGGCTTCCGTACGTTCGCTCGTATGCTACCTTTATTACACAGGAATGCTTACAGAGTATACTGAGTTTGTATTAATGATTCGGCAATAATACAATACTGTTGCTGTTCCCTACTGATAAATGATGAGGACTAACATACAAACCTATGAATTTTAGCTTCTTTTCTCCCTGGATGTCCAGAAACGTAAGCACACGGAATGGAATACCTCATGATGACTCATTTTTCTAGCCTTTTAAAACTCTCTGGAATGAAATGCATTCAGGAATGCAAGGGTAATGAAGTGGAAGTGCAGAGAGGCAAAGCAAATGAGAAAAAAACCATGACGAAAAAACCACGAGAAAAAACCATTGATAAAATGACAATTGTCGTCATAATCATCTAGAAGCGAAAGCGGCTGACAATAAAAAAGTATATGCAGTTTTAGACCGTTCTCAAAACCGAGGCGCATACTAAAATGTGTGAAGTTCTATTATTTTGGGAATGTCAAAGTGACATAAACTCGTAAATAAAAACTAATGGGGTAAGTTAATTTGGGAACTATCAGGTGACATAACATTAAATTGTAAATAAAACTAAGGTTATGTTTCGGGAATAAAGTCACAAAACATAAACTCGTAAATAAACTAATGGTATGTTGGGGAATATCAGTGTTCATAACATAAACTCACAAATAAACTAATGGTATGTTTGTCTGTGCGTATCTGATTTTGTTTTAAGAGATAAGGAGAGGAGAGAGAGAGGAGAGAGAGAGAGAGAGAGAGAGAGGAGAGATGTCTTTAACGGTAACCACAAACAACTAAATTCAAAAAAGAGAAGCAATTGCATGCAAGTGCGCACCAAAATATATAAGCACTTCCTTTTCGAACAACTTCGTCCTACGGAAGTTCATGCGATCGATCGGCACATATGCCACACAAACCGACTGAACATTCGCTGTGAGTGGGGCATTGAGATTTATGCGGCCCCCCCCCACCCCAACCACACACACACACACACACACACACACACAGGGTAAGCTGGAGGTCGGATCAGCCATGTGATCATTATGGTGGCAATATAATAGAATTTAAGAAACTCACTCAGGGGCGAACTGATAACAGTATTAGATAACAATGTATGTAATATATATAATATATTATATATATATATATATATATATATATATATATATATATATCTGGAGGAGATATGTCCTGAACTGTAGGAAAAGTTCGTAAAGAATGATGAGAAAAAGTCCGCTCGGTATTAAAAGCTCGGTTTTTACGACGAACCAGTGATTTACATCATCAGCAGAGAGAGAGAGAGAGAGAGAGAGAGAGAGAGAAGAGAGAGAGAGAAAGAAACATCATTAGGTAAAACTGATGGCTCTTAAGAAAGTAACAAGGTATTTTTATGAGTTGCACAACAGTTAAAATGTAATATGGTTTCAGTTGAAATACGTTTGTTCCTACCGAGCTGAGTTTCTGTTAGTTGAGTAT
>NC_087204.1:16563592-16578592 GCF_015104395.2 Macrobrachium nipponense | reverse complement strand
AGTAACATTTGTTATACATAGTAACAGAAATATTAAGTAATTTCATTCTCGCTGACACCCCAACCCAACCCTGATGATCATTCTCTCTCTCTCCTCTTTCTTTCTCTACACACACATACACGACGCTCTATTTGACCGCAGATTTTAGCAGGTTTTAATTTACGTTAAAAGTTAGGAATACAATGTTTACAACTTTATGCGTGAGGGGAAAATCTTGCACGTGTCCCTATTAAGCCTGGAGCATTGAGTCCTCATATCCATGGAAACTGTTCAGTGCTTGAAAATTAACAGAAAACGATTCACGTTGTAAATTACCTGTCAAGAGAAACTATTAGAATCGTAAAATATCAACATATTTTTCAAGGTACTAATCAATGGACTCCATTACAACTATACAACTATTTATAATTTAAATACAAATTATTAACTATACTCACTGATTTTAGTTATCTCGCCAAACTACATCACCAGAATAAGCGATATACATATTGACAACTCTTCAGGACCAACAAGATACCCAAGATGGTAAGATGGTCATGAACAGCAACACGCAATCTACTAATAGTCATGAATATCTGTATTTCATAAATAACCGTCTTTATATATGGGTGTTTTATGCTACAGTATACCCTGTTTACTTACGGATCCCAAACAGGCAAAGGGAATACACATAAAGTTTTGCCCAATTCGGTTGTATTTCAGTTTACTGCGTAGAGAAATGGTTTATTTTTTTTTTCTAATTTCAATATTGTTAGGATATTTGAGAGAAAATGGCCTCCTAAGATGGCAAATCATGCTCATTTCAGATGGACATTCAGATCTCACTGTTTTGTATTTAGATCTTTATCCATTTATCTATTCCCGTATGCGAACTGGTGGACATTGATAACACACGAAAGAAACGTGAAACCATATTCCTCCTTTCCCTGGAGAAAATTAAAAGACTACAAAATACAGACATACGACATATTCTAAATCGAACCTTCTAGGATTAGTTGTTCACATAGTTTTATTTCTAATGCATAATTGAAGGCGTCGGTTCATTGGAACTTGGTTATCTAAATATTTATTTTTAAACTTACTTACAGACACTTCAAGAAAAATTGAAACGTGAAAAATAATGAAGTACACGGTATAGGATTATGCGTTTATTTAAGGTCGTATATATTCACAACCACACAAATAACACGGAGCAGATATGAAGATTAACCTACTTTATACCACTTTAATTTCCAATGGAAAAAAATCTAGGAAATACTTACTCATTAAAACAATTTCTCCATGTTAGACAATTGTTAATGCGCCATGAAAGAGGGGAATAAACTGCAGGATATTAATTTCTATTGATCGTAAAATACCGAGAGCTCATGCATTGCAGTTATTCAATCACAGGACAAAAAACTGAGCCTCACAATAAACCCTGGAACCCTTTCAGCGACAAGTAATTAAAAACGCCATGGGTGGGCAACGGAGGGCGTTCACCACGCAAAATGTTTAATCGCAAATTTTCATGAACTGAACGTTGCTTTATGTTACATATCAATAAACAATAAATTGTATCGCTACGAATAGTAAACGCACTTTCATTTTCTCTTTTACTCAACCTTCTTTTATTTAAAACAACAATATGACATTCTCTCCCTTCCAAAAACTTTGTTCAGTTTTCTTCTGAAGATTGAAAAAGAAACCCACAAAATTACTGTGTACAACGTGTTTGCTTATAAATATTTACATTTTGTTTTAGTCAACACTCGAGTACTTTCAGGCCCAATCTGTGGCCCTTTTTCAAGAGATGTGTAGGTTGGCAGCCTGGGTCAAGGCCCGGCAGTCTCTGGGCCTTGACCCCAGGCTGACAACCCAAACATCTCTTGAGAAAGGGCCACAGATAAGGCCTGAAAGCACTCGAGTGTTGAGTAAAATAAAACGTAAATATCTATAAGTAAACACGTTATGCACAGTAATTTTGTTGGTTTCTTTTTCCATTTTCTCCCTTTTCGTACCCACGGCTGGTCAATGCAGGTTTTGTGACATCTGTTAATATATCTTTTTGTTCTCCACATCGGTAAAAATAACTTGTACTTCAAGTGACCTTTGAATGCTCCTTGCAGGGAATTTACGAAAAAGACGTAACAGAAAACCAAGAGAGGCAGCATCAAGGGGTTTCTCTCTAGTGTAATTGGAAATTTTAAGCTCCTTATAAATATTTAATAAATTTTTATTAAAAATTCGCAATGATTGTGTATTTGCCATTGCTATCTCATACACATTCAACCAGTTCTGCGCAACATTCTTTGAGCCAATAAGGTGTTGTGACATGCATGTACTCATGAAGATTTTGGCATCCTGTGATAAAACAGACATGTTTTTCACGCAAACTTGACCTGAGTTTGAGGTAACCTTTTATACCTGATTCGGAGATCAAGAACTTTTGTGTCAACTTTAATGGCTGTTAGATTTTGACCGTCATAGAAGCTGTGTGCTATTGGTTTGATTTATTTTCCTGGTAAACAGGCATAAAAATTACGGTCCATGTATGTATATCTTATAGCTGTCTGTTTCAATAAATGCACGAAGCAAACCTCTACAAATTATGCGTGGAATGTGACAGAAAAAAAACACACACACACACATACACACATCAGGAAAAAAAACAAAAAAAACAAAATAGGAAATAGTACAACTTTGTCGTCCACTCACAAAATAATTAACTTCTCGCATAAAATAATCGCACGCCAAAGTGAAGAACGATTTTCCCAAACTACATCATCACCTCCGAGAAGCAAAATCATCGACTCTCTTCATGGCCAAGTTTCCTTCAATCTGAGCGGAATAACCTAATTTTGGAAAACAAAAAAAGAAGAAGAAGGAGGCGTTTCATCCCCTCCAGGGAATATAAATCATGAAATCTTCCCGAGAGGAAGAAAACAAAAAGGGCCTCAGTTCGTTAGACTGAGGTTGTCGGCAGAAAATAAGCACTGGGAGGTAAGAGAATTCGACAACAATCATTCTCCACAAACGGCTATTTTGAAGGAAACGATATTTTGGTTGTATCTGAGTGGAGTAGGAATTGAGAACTTTATTTCGACTCTGAGGGTAAGTTTTGAGAGAGAAAATTAACATATTCTTTTTTTCTATCGTTTTCATGACCGCCAAACTGTTTTCTTTTCTGTACGTAATTTTTAATATCATCTTTATCATCACGATGCGATACGTATTAACGAAATATACTTGGGTAAACGCTTCTAAAGATTAAAAGGCAGGTGTTTTTATCTCGGACAAGGTGCTATAGACGGCAAATCAGGGGTATTGGTTGCTGTGAAACCTGAAGAAATCAAAGCATACATTTTTGATTAAGGTGGAACTGTTACGGGTTGTTCAAGGAACAAAGAGAACGTACTATTCTTCTAGACTTCAGCACACATTTAATTCCGTAAAGAAAATAGTTTTTTTATTTTCTTTTTTAAACGGCTTGGTGAGACATCGAGATATATGCCATGCCAGTCTTACAAGTATTTCTATGACTTAATCTAAATTGAAATTTATGCTGTTTTCTATTATACAGTTACTTTTACTATCCTTATAATCTATTAGGCATTATCACTCTTGATTCTTATTACAAAAACTGTTTTTTAGCTTAAGGTAATTTTTATGTACATGTTAAATTTTAAGTATAATAATTATTTTTAATGGATGCCACTGATGCTGCATTATTAAACATATAATTGGTAGATTTAGATAATTACTTTGTGGCGTCAAATCTAGGTCCTCTTTTAAAATTTATTTTAGCAATAGGGAATTTTATCGACTTGGAAGGATATAATTTTTCTAGTCACTGATTAAAAAAATTTTCAGAACATTTCATGAGTGTCTTAAAAATACTCAAACGAGTCAACAGAGTGCACTTAGGCATCACGAAAAGAAAAATGAAAACTAAATATACAGAAACGATATCCTTTTTGTCTGTATCCCGGTCTAAAGATATTATAAATTGGAAAATAAAACTTTAAAGGCAGCAGTAACTGGATTGTTAACGTTCTACGCTACCAGCTGACATGACATTACCGCGTTCTTTCAAGGAGTCATAAAGATAGATCTGCTAAGTTAGAAAACTTCTCTCTAAGTAAAATTGCGCGTTCAATTTCATTCTTGCTTCTCTCTCTCTCTCTCTCTCTCTCTCTCTCTCTCTCTCTCTCTCTCTCTCTCTCCAGCCAGGCTCCTTTCGTAGCTTTGAACTTGGAAGAGAATGTAGCTCTACATAAGAAATCAGAACAAGGGGAGAGATTCATTTTATAACAGTGTCAGTGTGGAAAAGAATGTGTGGAAATTGGAATATACATGTTACACAAAATATTCTTTAAAATGATGGCTATTTCAGCCGTGTTTACTTTGTATAGAAGTTTCTCTATTCTTCTTATTACTGACTTTTCTTCTGTACTCAAGTTGCCCATTAAAACGCCAAATAGGGGATTCATGTCAAAACGCGTAGTTCTCGAATTGAATATATTATACAAAATGCAGTACAAATTGGATCTTAATGTGTACTGCATTTGTTTAACATATTCAATTTGACAAATACCACGTTTTTGAGATGAATCCCCCATTTGGCGTTTAATAGCCAACTTTAGTAAAAAGAAAAAGTCAGTAATAAAGAGAATAGAGAAACTTCTATACAAAATAAACGCGGCTGAAATAGCCATTATTTTCAGTAAAACTTGTATTAATGAAGATCTTCTTCCTGCATAAAAAATATTCATGTTAAAATTATTCACATTACACAAATATTCTTGTATAGTTCAAATATACCTGCCATCCACTGTAAATTCTTCCATATATATAAGCCCTAAGCAATAACTAATCAACAACGCATAATAAAGAATAATGTTAATACGACAGCAAAATGGGCAGAGAAAATCTGTCGTAGACATCCCTTTCCAAAACCGAGTTGCAAATACAAGGCAACAAAGGAAGCCCTACCCTGTATCTCCTGTTTGCAGAGGATATTCGAGGATTGTTAAAGGGTTTCCCCTCCATTGGTAAAAAGGGGAAAATCTCTTAACATCTCAACTCAAATCACAAACGAAAAGGTGCCCTCCTTCCTGCTCTATGGCAGATCAAATTACTTCCGAATTGGAAATCACGAAGGCTTCGTTTCCATAACCTTTCCTGTCAACATATTGTCTAACGAGAGAAAGGGGAAGGAAGCAAGGGAGACAAAGATAAATGCAGGGACAAAGTGAGGTAGAATGTAACCTATGTCACAAACCTAATTACAGAACAAATAAAAATCTGTCGATGAAAAGATTATAGGATAGCTATAATCGGTTTTAGTACATCATATGTATGAATAATTGTGCTACGAATGAGGAAAAAAAACTGCGCGCACACATACACACACATACACACACACACATACACGCACACACGCACACACACACACACACACACATATATATATATATACATATATATATATAATATATATATATATATATATATATATAGTATATATATATTTATATGTAATGATTACATAATAAAATATGGAATGTTAGTAATCCAATATATATAAAAGACTAAACTAAAGAGGTCAACCAGATTGCTTCCAGGAATGTGATCAGACTAGAGACGCTAAAGATGACGTAATACAATAAAGTATGTAAGGCTCTAAGTTGACATGCCGTCATCTGTGGTCATTCATTTGTTTTGAAACATTAGTCCAAGCTCCCTGCTTGGACTACCGCGACCTTTAATTCAAACGGCCTACGTGATCTGTAGCGTGTCTCATTGTATGTATGTTCATATGTTCGAGCTACTGTCTGTTCCTTTATGACTTGTAACCGAGATGTAGAACAGAGCAGAATAGAGTTAGCTATCGTCATTAGAAGACCTGTACCTCTTTACCTAAGCTTTATCATGTAGAAGAGAAACAGAATAGAATTAGCCATCATCATTGGCAGAAGCGATCAAGCTATCGTCATTAGAAGACCTGTACAATCCTACTTGATCTTCACTATGTAATATCAGAAGAATATATATATTTTATACTTCGTGTTTTCGACTAGAACCTCACATCATCACCGAATCATCATGAGTTTAACACATCGTCGTCATAACCAAGAAAATAATACCGACTTCGTAAGTGATCTACAAACCCCAAGACACTCCATTGAATATGGAAGTGCAATACCAACCGACTTAGCGTAAGATTATCGCAAGTCTAACATTACCTCATAGGGCGCCTTATTATACAAGGCAACAGCCCTAAAATATATATAAAATGGTTGTTATTCAACAGCTCTCTCTGCCGCAGCTGGTGGGGCGAGAGAGAGAGAGAGAGAAAGAGAGAGAGAGAGAGAGAGAGAGAGAGAGATCTGTAAGCCATTACGTACTGTAATTGCTAACGGGAGGGTTATCGTCTCAAAAGGGAGTCGAAGAAGTTCGCAGAACGCAGGCCCTTGGGTTCCATAACTACTATTGTTTGAAATATGATACGAACTTTTGCTCCTTCGAGGAACTGCTGTCTCGATTTCGGTCTCCTCCTCCTCCTCTCGCCACTCTTTAACTTCCTGATGTGAAATTGAGAAAGTTTCTATTGCCTCTTCAAGTGTTTATCTTGTTTAATTTTTTTTTAATGTCCCACTGGCCATTCTTTTCCATACGCGTCGTCGTGTACTCTTTTTTTAAGTTTCGTTTCAAAATGTCTCTGTTCGCTGCAGTTCGTCAACGCTTTCAGACTTCACTTAATTCGATGCTATGTTGGTAAAAATGAAATTCTTAACATGTACAGAGAGTCACCATTATTGAACAATGTGTCCTTTTTCTAGTCCTTTTCTACCGTCCAAGTTAATTAGCACCAAAACAAATAAAAAATTAAGAAACCAGGAAGCTGAGGCAATTAAGGAATAAACAGCTGGGATTTAATCAACATCTTTGCAACATCGCCGACTTTGCAAAAAATTAACGTGATTCTCTTTAAGGACATTCCCTCGGTGAGGCTTCTCATCTTTTCGAATCTTCATAGGTGGAGATACTTCAAATAAGATATGCCCTTTATGACTCTTGTATGCCATTCTTAAGATATCCTTTTACTTACTCTTGCATGCCATTCTATTTTTTGTGATATCTTTCTCCATTTGGTTTATCTTTCCACGAAGTTAGCTCTTAAGAGATCCTTTTCATTACTGGTTTTAATTCACCTTGATTTCATTCCGTTGTGCTCTTAAAATTTTATGTTTTTGAATAGCCATATCTTACACTGCTCTTGTTTTAGCAATGTTTATACACTGCATCTTATGAAAAATGATTTGCGTGAAATTAATAAATCACTGCTATTCCCCAGAGAGAGAGAGAGAGATTCTCCCTTAACTAGTGACTGAATTTCAAATCTCTCCTTAGCCGCTGTACCCTTCTCCAGAGTCGTTCTACTTCCTGTTTCCGAAGAGCATCGCATTATTTCTTTCTTATCAGTTCTTATCCTTCGTCTTCAACGATCCAGTGTAGTACTGGTTTTAAAAAGGCTTATTACTGGAAGGACTGAGGCAGTAAAAATGAACGGATAAAGAACATGAAGATTTTTTGCTGCAATTTAAGATGAAGAAATATCACCTTCATAACAAGAAGATATGGCAAATTATGTTTCCCGTCAGTGTTTTGGTCTCTCTCTCTCTCTCTCTCTCTCTCCTCTCTCTCTCTCTCTCTCGTCTTATGTTAGGCTGTTACCTTTCCTAACCTATACATGCTCTAGTTATTCTAAGAATTATATATGTTCAATTTTTTGTACTTTACATCAGCTTTGAATTAAGGCCAAATAAAAATGTGATAACGTCAAGAATGATTTAAAGAATGTCTCTTTCTATCTTTTTTCAAATATGCACTCGACATTTCCATTAATCTGAATTTAGAAAATACCTGCGCGGCGCCAAGGCAATGCTTTCGCGAATTAATCCCCTTGTAAGTGGCGGGATTTACGAACCCTACGACAAAAGAATTTGCAACGAAATAGACCCGGATAATGGCATAATCCGCGTATTTATTCCGTATCCCTTTGTTCCGTCTAAATCCTCTTTGCAATACACTGGCTTAAAAAATGCAATACTTTTGGCCTTCACAATTCTCGGGACTTGCGCGGTTTATTGGCGCATACTTTTTCTATATGCATTCAGATATAGTTTATGTATGTTTGTACGTCTGCTAATAGGTATGTTACTTTTTCTATATGCATTCAAATATAGTTTATATATGTTTGTACGTCTGTTAGTAGGTACGTTCCTGCTCCTTATATCAGGGTAAAAGCTCCCATAAAAATATGGTATCTGTAATCTTCTCTGCTTGAGACAAAAGTGCGTTAAACAGTATCAACAAATCCAAAATAATACAGTAATGTGAAACGTGTATCGTAATATCCGAAGATGTTTCCGATTGGAAACCTTCAATTTGCGCATCATGATCGAAAGTGCGCGATAATTTCACACGATTCTGACAAATTATTTATATGGGGGGAGTAGACCTCTGTGAAACAAGTCTGGTCAAAAGCATAGCTGCATCATTTAAGTTGATTTTACATTGAGTCTTCTCTACTTCCCCTAGTAAGGAAAACTGAGAAATTCAATATAAAATTAATTCAAATGATGCAGCCATCCCATTTACCAGGATAAACTATTTACATTATATACAAAATATAGCATGATAAACTGAAATGTAAATAGAGTATAGCTCGGGGAAAACAAAACCATTTGAGAAGGAGAAATTTGGAGAAGGCAGAGGTTGTCTTCTGAGAAGGACATCAAAGGAACGCCTGAATAGAGGAGTCACCTGCTCCTTTTGGAACTTGAGGGACAAAATAATGCACTTCCTGGTTGAGGCGTTCTCTGCCTTGGTCAGCTGGGTTTTTTTCTTTTATGCTTTCAGAGGATATAAAATATATATTTCATTTCTTATGACTATAATTACAAAAAGTGGCTACATAAAAACTTTGTTTTGAACTTATGTTTACAACCCATTTGTAAACATAAGTCAAAACCAAAGATTTTATGTAGCCACTTCTTGTAATTATAGTGTCAGATTGACAAGGAGGACCGTGTGCAGGTCATCGAAAGCGTTCTGCTTTAAATTTCAAATAACAAAATCAAACAGGCATACTACTGTGGATTTACTTTCCCATTTTAGTGACTCGTATGATTATGAGTTTCCTTTGAATGTATTTACTATCGTTTGAATATTGGAAAGAGAGAGAATCTTCACAAATGAAATGGTTTTGAAGTTAGTCGAGCTCTCTGAAGTAGTTTGGGTACAGATATCTTTTATACTTGTCGTTATATAAGCAATCATCTGACTACTGCTAATATTTTTTTTTTTATTGGAGATAGCGTTCTTTGATGCATCCTTCCCACACCGGTTAAAAATCCCAAATTCCATTTTCTCCCTCAATCTAGTTTCAATTTTTTTGCAATGGTTTCGGAACCGAGTTTCCCTTCGCCGTGCGTCTACTTTTTTTCGTTTTCTGAAAACTGAGACTTATAAAGAAAATAAAACAAAAGAAACGACAGAATAACAAACGGGTATGTTCCACGAAAGTACAAAGTCTGCGTGTGGGCGTCCGTGAGGAGTAAAACAGAAAGGTGCATTTATACTATCCCAATATCAAAGAAGGAAAAGCCAATGCTAACAACAGAGGATATTTCAGGACGGAATACGAAGGAAAAACCTGTAAAATGTTCTGGGGAGAATTCGCACAAAATTTATTGTTCCGATTGTTTTCATCTTTTTTTGCGTTTCCAGAACCAAGGGACATGAAGGCTGTCACATGTGTTTTGTCTATATGGTTATTCAGCAACGGGACCAACGGCTTTACGTAACTTCCGAACCACGTCGAGAGTGAAACTGTCACCAGAAATACACATCTCTGATCCCTCAATGGAATGCCCGAGAATCGAACTCGCGGCCACCGAGGTGGCATGTCAAGACCATATCGATCACGCCACTGAGGCGTTTCTGTCACATGTCTGATTTTTACTGGAACGAAGCATCTGACATCCAGGAATATCTTTAATTGACATCAAAGCTAATTAGATGTTAGGATAATTGGAAAATTTAAGGTTTCGACCTCTCGTTGGCAAAAATTTAAGGATTCTTTGGGAGCAACGACGAGATATACAATACCAAAACCATAAAAGTGTAAGAGGCGATAAAGCCATTCATTACTTTCCCGTACAAACTGCTTATTCGTTTTACCTACGACCTCAGCCAGCTACTTTTACATAACAACGGTAATAGGAAATACGACGACCACCATACAACTGCTACAAATATATATATAAACAAAATCAGTTAATAACATCTTTGTCAAATTTAATATTCGTCACTAGGAAAAGCGATCGAAATTTTGCATCAAATCTCTTTTTAAAAATGTTTCAATGATACAATGCATTACAAATCTGCAATGATTTAACAAATCTCTCTCTCTCTCTCTCTCTCTCTCTACTCTCTCTCTCTCTCTCTCTCTCCTTGTTCTTTGCCGCATGGCTGAAATTCGATCAACTAAGTTTTGTGAAATCCCCGATATAAAAAACAACAACGGATTAATTGAATCCATTTTCTCGTTCCTGCAGAAGAAGAAGAGGACGAAGAAGACAGGCAAATTTCTTCAGAGATCCCAGAGCGTCAATATATCCCGCTGGTCAGACCTTAATCATCTTAGACCCCCAGGATCTGGCAGCTTTGCAAGATATCTCTCTCTCTCTCTCTCTCTCTCTCTCTCTCTCTCTCTCTCTCTCAGCTTAGCTTCTTTTCTAAGAAAACGACCATCTCCTGATTTTTTCAAAAATATCCCCCTATCATGATAAGAAAAGGAAATCATTTCGGATGAACAAAACAGACGAAGCCACGACGCCTGAAGAGGAAAGGTCCTTCTAGTTCTCTGTTTGCAAAAGTAACTCGAGAGGGACATAAAAAACTGAATTTTTCTTGTCCATGTCGCGTGTAGACAGTATACCCCCTTTTGGGGATGATGGTATGAACACACACACACACAAACACATAAACACACACTCACGACTGTTTACTATGTGGTAATAGAACACTTACATTCACGTTGATCGTCTGCACGCTGAATATCTTTCTTGTACTTATTTTAAAAACCCGTTTCGTCCATTACTTTGGCACCTTTCCACCAAACAGAAATTACTTAAATCTTTGAACGACCTCTGATTATATTACCTCCATTGCAACACAGCATCTCAAAACTGTTAAACTGCCAACCTATACATAGCCAACAGCCACGTGACGAGGCAATAATCTAGCAGAGTAAAAGTAACCAAATATATAGCTGACATAATAAACCATGTTTAGAAAGTAGATAATATTCCGTCCTAGAAAACTAGAAAACAAAGTTATGATCACTTCATAAAAATGTTCGTCATTGACTTTACTTATTTAAAAGCTTTAACTGAACAGATGTGAACACAAGGCCTAATGCAATTTAGAGATGTTGAAACAATCCAGTTAGTAGAAGGAGGTATTCCGGCACGAATCATATAATCGCCTGGGAAGAGACAGACTCTTAATGAAGTTGAATAAGGCACTAAACTGGTCTCCGGCTATGAATGTCAAAATTAGACCAAACCACCTTAGGCGTGTAGTCTTGCGCATGCAGTTCTGGTGCCCTAGCAATTTTATGAGGGAAAATGCAGCTTCCGTGTACACACACACACACACACACAGATGTACACACATATATATATTTATTTAAATCACAGTAGATGCACGTGAGAGGCAGGGCAGAGATCTAAGCGCTTTCGTCTTTACTATGACATTGTCAAGGGTTTCTGCCTATCATTTCCTGTGGTATTCGCTATATATATATTATATATATATATATATATATATATATATATATATATATATATATCTTGCAATTCCACAATGGTCCCGTGGGTGAAGTATATAAGAGATCCTCACGTGAAATGAAAGACGGAGGTACCAAGACTTTCAACTTTTATTCCAAAGTCATCTTCAGGGTACCCTGAAGATGACTTTGGAATAAAAGTTGAAAGTCTTGGTACCTCCGTCTTTCATTTTCACGTGAGGATCTCATATATAAATAAATATATATATATAATATATATAAACTATATTTATATATATATATATTAATGTATATATTATAAATTATATATTATTCGAAGGGGCAAAATTGCCCCTAAGTTCAATTGTTTACCCTGATAAATATAACGAATTATTATAAAGTATTCTTGCATTCCATTACTAATAATGACTAATGTTGTTAATACCGACTTTTTCGTTAATCCATGACGCATTTACAAAGCAGAAATCTAAAATTAATCATTTGTAAAGACCAATGAAATAAAAATTATAACAAAATATAGAATATTTATTTTAATGTTGGTTGGCGAAACAAAGTGCTATTTGACCGTATATTTTAGTACTCGGACGAATAAGCTGGATGTTGGATCACTCCTTATTACAAATAGTTTCATATTTACTTGCTCACGAGAAATAAGGCTTGATTTAATTTGATAATTACCGGCTAATAATCATTAAATACACACAATAAAAAAAATAAATAAATGATGAGATTAATTCTCCTAAAAAGAACATAATTTTAATTTCTAAAGATTAATTCTCCTAAAAAGAAAATAATTTGTATTTCTAAAACTAAGTAAAAAACTAAGTCAAAATTGGAGCGTTTTTCTTTCGGAACTCCTCTGAAACATTTCTTGCAACACCGGCCCAAGATCTTCTTCCCTTTTCTTGATGAGGTGGGAGATGCTTTTGCTTTTAAAATAAATATTTCATTTTATTCTCCCCTCCTTTCAGAAGAAAAGCTTCAAAGGAAGGAGGAGGAGGAGTTGCTTTTTTTTTTTTTTTTTTGTTTTTTTTTTTTTGCTCTTTACATAGCGCCTTCACTCATTTAGGGAGATTTCAGCGGTCTTCAGATGACTCATTCAAGTCAGGAATCTTTTCACTGAGAAGTCTCCAAGGCACATTAATTCATTTATTCTTTTAGTCTTCTTTGGCAGTTTTTTTTATTTTTAATTTCCTTGCGGCTTTTTGTTTTATTCTTACGTTCTTTCGAATGGCAACTTTCTTATTATACTTTACAAATAACTTACTTTCGATACGTCATCTTTTTATATATATTTTTTCGGTCTTACTTACGATAATATAAAAAATTCTGGAATCTTGACGAATTTCTAGGATTTTAAAATTGAAAGTGAATTCTATGAATAGGACTTTAAAACTGAAAGTGAATTCTATGAGTAGGATTTATAGATTGAAATTGAATTTTATGAATAGGATTTTAAAAAAGAAAATGAATTATGAATAGGATTTAAAAACTGATACTTAATTCTATGAATAGGACTTTAAAGCTGAAAGTGAATGCTATGGATAGATTTAAAATTGAAAGGGAATTCTATGAATAGGATTTTGAAATTGAAAGTGAATTCTATGGATAGATTTAAAATTGAAAGTGAATTCTATGAATAGGTTTTCAAAACTGAAAGTGAATTCTATGAATAGATTTTTAAAGTTGAAAGAGAATTCTATGAATAGATTTTTAAAGTTGAAAGAGAATTTAAAATCCTGTTCTATGAACAGGATTTTAAAATTGAAAGTGAACTCTATGAATAGGATTTGAAAATGGTAAGTGAGTTCCATGAATAGATTTTTAGAACTAAATAGGAATTTATGAATAGGATTTTAAAATTGAAAATGAATTCTATGAATAGGACTTTAAAACTGAAAATAAATTATATGAATGTTGCATTCGAAGAGTAACCAACACTTAAAATAAATACGCTACATTTTATTAGACTTAATTGTTCTGTACTGTCAAAAATGCACATTAATCATCTTTTACTTTTCATTCTAATAAATAAATCAGAAATATCTTATCGTAGAATTATTGTATCTTTAACTTAACTCGAAATATCTATTCAGGCTTTTCCATAAGGCTTTCCTACACTCCCTCCTAACGAGAACAACAGCAGCAGCAGCAGCAACAACAACAACAACAACAACAACAACAACAACAACAACAACAACAACAACAACAAAGTAGTAAGCAAGGAAAACAGCCTAGTAGCCAATTCCATATACAAAGGCATAATTCAGGTAGCTTAAAAAAATAACCTTTTATCAACACCACCGACGATGACGTTCTGATCCCTTTCGTAAATCTGGAATTTCTAGCTGATCTCAGAATTCATTTCGTCACCAGGCAACACACGACGAAATTCCCGTCTCTCGAAGAAATTGCTCCATAAGCCATGTGTCAGACTCAGGAGCCCCACATGGAGTTAGCAGAGATGAAGATGCCAACCAGGCATTCCTCCTTTCCATGCCAAAGACAGTTCCAGCTCTTGGAATCTGAGGCGTCTTCATATCTGCAACCTCGGTGCTCAAGAAGGGTATATTTTGTATCAAGATGAATTATCATCACAACCCAATATCTAAAACAGATAGCACGACTATATACGAGAAAAAGCAGCGTAAACAAGCGATATCTTCACTTCATGAATTTTGCAAAGCTTTTCCAGCAGCAAAATATCTTTATTCTGGCCACTTGAATATGAAAATATTAACGAAACAGGCGCCACTACATAAAAGTGTTGTATATTAACATAATTCTTATGTTTATCAGTCTATTTATCTATGCGCCACTGCATGTATGTGTTGTATATTAATATAATTCTTATTCTTATCAGTCTATTTATCAATGTTAGGTCGGTTTCTGTGTCTGTGAAACTTGATTTTTTCTTAAAATTTTTATTCCTTCATGTAAATCATCGTGTAAATTTGCATTTGGCCAACGGTTCAAGTCAAGATGGTATCTAGAGAAGTTAATGGTCACTGGCGAATATCTAAGGTTAGGACCTTAATATCGCATTTATCGATGTTTAAAGATGGTACGAGAGATATGACATCCAATATTACCTTACCATTGCTAAATCCAAAATTTCACTTGAAATTAATAACTAT
>NC_087204.1:16553592-16558592 GCF_015104395.2 Macrobrachium nipponense | reverse complement strand
TATATATATATAAATATATATATATATATATATAGATATAATATATATTATTATATATATATAATATATATATATATATTATATAATATATATGATATATATATATATATATATTATATATATATATATATATATATATAATATATATATATATATGTATTTAATATATATATTGTATATATATATTATATATATATAACAGATTATATATATATATTATATATATATATAAATATGTAATATTATATATACTAATATATATATATAGATATCTAAATATATATATATATAATTATATAATATATAATATATATATAATATATATATATACTATATATATATATAATATATATATATATAATATATATATTATATATATATATATTATATATATATATATTGTTCTAATAATATATATTATAATTGAACGATTCTTCATTATTTTCTGTTGGTTGTTTCTTTAAAATTAATAAGGAAAACTTTCTAGTCAATCGAAGCTGACAACAGTATCATCAGGTAGACAAATGAAAAGGAAATCTGTATACATACACACATACGAAGACTCACTTCCTTACGTTCTCCATGTGTACGATTCATATAGTTGGAATATACCATCCTTATTTTTTCTCAGTTCAAAGTCACTGAACAATAAGTACATTATCTTCAGGATTCCGCCCAGTGACCATTTTCTGAAGGTAACCTCCGCACATGCCTTCCTATTTTATCTGACAGCTATTTCTCTTCAGGTGTAGAGCTTGTGAGCCCCCATTTTACGTAAATTTGTTAGGGAGGGGGGGGGGGGGGGGGGACTTTGTAAGGTTGCAAGCTTCGTGTCTCATTCCCTTTATGCCATTCCAGAAAGGTAGTGAGCATTCCTGGAGCATGGCAACATTTATCTTTATTTTCATTATATTAGCTAAGCTGGAACCCCAGTTCGAAAAGCAAATTTGCTGGAAGTCTAAGGGATCCAAAAGGGGGATCAGCCCCTGCCTCCGCCCCCCGTACGGAAAAAGCAAAGAGTAAACTTCAATTTCTAATACACGCAAATCTGTTCTTCCAAGCAAGAGTCCAGAGGACGAGAATAAACGCCACCTTACTGGTTGCTGTTTAATTCAGAAATGATAGATGTTTACCTACTGCAATATGAAGAGAGAGAGAGAGAGAGAGAGAGAGAGAGAGAGAGAGAGAGAGAGAGAGAGAGAGAGAAGATTGAGAGAGAGAGATGAGAGATTGAGAGAGAGAGAGAGATTCATAGTAGGGAGAAAAAAGCAGTTGATTGTAACGCGATCAGCATTAGTTACACTTATAATCTTGAAAGAGAGAGAGAGAGAGAGAGAGAGAGAGAGAGAGAGAGAGAGATTATTCCTGATATTTGATGTCCGCTGGACAGCCCAGCCTCAAATTGGAATTCCTCTCAGCGGAAGACCCACTTGATGAAGAGCGCCGTCAGGAGGACAGCGTCCCTCGATTGGCTTTGACGTTAAGCCATCACAGCCATTTCTGAGGAGAGGACGTCAGTCTCTCTCTCTATCTTTTTTTTTTAATGAAGTTTGTGCTTTCATTCTCTACATAACAGCCCCTGCCACTTTTCGTAAATCTTCCTTATCAATATCCATCTGAAGAATTAAAACATCATTCGGTTTCTATCTTAAAAATGTCCGTGTGGAAATTTATGATAATAATTGCAATTATATGTATTCAGATTTATGAAAACCTAGAATATATGGATCAACAGGCACGGAACTTGTTAGTATTTCTCTCCCGAGTGTTAAACATTCTGTTTCATTTGCAGTAAATCATATCCAATGAATTTCAAGTTATGCTTTTTTCCTGTTTTGTTTTGACTGTTTGTTTATTTTTTATTCATTTATTTTTTTTGCAGCGGCAGCAGAAATTTAATATACATTCTAAAGAATTGTACATGATAGAGAGATTTCATATAAGTATAGTAACTACAAGAAAAGAGAGAGGAAGTGTCGCCTATCACTAAAAGGTTTAAGAAACCACAACGTTGCTCTTTTCAGACGACATTACATGGATATGAACATCTCCATCTGTTTATGTTGCTCCCGGCACGGCGCCCTAAGTTATTCAAATGAGTCTTTGGCTTCTGCAATATGAGGACATTTGGCCATGATGTATGCAATGTATAAATGATGAATATACTCTTGATGAAACGGTGAATTTCGTCACTATAAATAGATTCTGTTCCTTTCTGTTGTTATTGTTCGTACCAAGATCTAGATCAATCTTGGTCCGTATCATCAACATCACGCAAAGCATCACTATAATTAATATTAATATTATAACTATCATTGATATTACTAACGTCGTCTACATTACCGAAAAGAAGCAAAGTTTAAGTATATCTTAGTTTAACCAGACCTTTGAGCTGATTAAGAGCTCTCCTAGGGTTGTCCCGAAGACTTAATATTTTTATTTACGTGGCTAGGAACCAATTAGTTTCTTAGCGACGGGACCTACTACTTATTGTGGGATCCGAACAACATTATATGGAGAAATTAATTTATATTCACCAGATATACATTCCTCTCGTTGTGCATTGGCGTAAGATGTGTACTATATGAAAACTTCTTTCAAATTTTTTTTTCTGAAGATGGAAAAAGAAACCCACAAGATTATTGTGTATAACTTGTCTACTTCTAAGTATTGACATAGTATTTTTGCTAACAAAAATACTATGTAACTACTTATAAGTAAACAAGTTATACACAATAATGTTGTGGGTTTCTTTCTCCATATGTACTATATAGTATACATAATATATTCATTAAATACCCGCCCCAGTAAATGTTCCATTTATTTAAATTTCCACTACGCCTTTTAATACATCCCATTCTTTCCTTTTCACTTCTTCGTGTCCTCGCTTCTCCTACCCTCACGAATCTCTCTCATTTCTAAAGTTTGTCTCCTGCCATCAGTTTTGTATGACGTCAACCGTCTCTCACCTTGCAATTTGCTACTTCAATTCCATGATCCATTAATCAAGGATATCGGTTGCTATCAATTCTCCTCTGTTCATATCTCAAGCCATTAGCACAATATGGCGCTCTAACGTGCAAGGGGAAAGTACCTCATCAAACGATACATTTGCCTCTTATTTCTCTTAGTTTATTACTCTTTTACTTTCATTTCTTAACGATCTGTTGGCCGGTATTTTACTTTCTTTTTCGCTTACTCGTGGAGTAAGCCTGCAAGCTACTCTGATGTTTGTAGATGTTGGTGGGGGAGGGGGGCGGGATTTAGGAAAGCCTAAAAAGTCTGGAAAAGGTGTTTCGCGCTGAATTAAAGATACAGGAATTTTTAGATAGGATATTTATGATTTATTTATTTTTTAATGAATATATAAAAACTGTATAATGTGAATGTTAAACAGTACTGAACAATGATTTCTAATAAAATATAACGTATTTATTTTAATTTTTGTTGGTGAAACAACGCTCTATTTGACCGTAGATTCTAGCACATTTTAATTTACGTTAAGTTATGAATATAACGTTTCCAACTTATGAGCGAGGGGGAAAATCTGACCTACGTCCCGAATAAGCTGGAGATCGGATCACGCCCTGTTATAACCACAATTATGGATTTTGGTTTTTAAGAACACTGACCATCAATATAATGATAATGTATATGTCGAGTATTTTTGTTACTACAACGGTTTCCGGCATTATTTCTGAAGCGTGCTGAAGTAGATGATGTTATAATGACTAGAATTCACAAGAGAGAGAGAGAGAGAGAGAGAGAGAGAGAGAGAGAGAGAGAGAGAGAGAGAGAGAGAGAGAGAAAATAATTAAACCGTTGCAAAGTTAATCGTTCTATGTTTGGTTATCAAAATGAGTCACCTCGTAACATATAATGAATACCGTTAAGTCTCCTTGTCATCGGAATATTCCTATTGATTCAAAAGTCTGTAGAAAAAAAAATATTCTTCGTCCCTGAATTAATTCTGCGCTGGCACGGGGTCACATGTGTCGGAGTTCGGAACGATTCCCTTCTTAACCTTTTGGAAAATGCTCTGTCTTCTCTTTGGCCAGAAATTTTCATATCGTGTAGTCTTTTCCGATATCGTAATATAAAATGAATGTCTATTTTGATAGAAACGATCACGTTTAAAAACTTTTTTTTAATAATTCTGTCTTGCCTTTGACCTTAGATGTTCATATCGTGTAGCCTTTTCTGATTTCGTAATATAAAATGAATGTCTATATTTTGATAGAAACAATCACGTATAAAACAAAATGGTATAATAATTCATTAAATCTTATATTCAGCAGATAATCATCCCAGCGTAGATTCCAGTGACATGAACGCGGAGGAAATCCTAAGCATTAAGGGCTTGAAGGACAGGCATCCTTGCGCGTATCGAAATGGCCTGCCTGGTCTTCTCTCTAAGATCGCACAGTCTATACTTGTCTGAGGATCTTCAAGATTCAGCGATTCGTTTCCGGTATTATTTTGACACTTACTTAGCTCCCTTTCTTTAAATTATAAGTTATATATAAGTCAGTATGACTATAAAAAGGCTTTCTTTCATTGCTACTACTACTACTCTACTACTACTACTACTACTACTACTACTACTACTACTAATAATAATAATAATAATAATAATAATATTAATATTCATAATAATAACAATAATAATAATAATAAATTTGGAAAAACAAACCTCCACAGTTATGTAAATGTACATATATTTAATTTTTACAATTTAAAGCTATCTTTAAAGTTTTAAATCTAAATATATGTACATTTACATAACTGTGGATTTGTTTCTCCATTTGAAGACTCGTGCTAATATGAGGATTTTTTCAAAAATAATAATCATCATAATAACAATAATAATGATAATAAAGTCACCTAATACATGATCACGGGTAAAATGTTCCCATAGAGGCATTGAAGGCAGAAGTAAATTCTAATCAGCTTAAGGAAATAAGCATCATTCCTAACAAAATATCAACGGCTGAAAATTT
>NC_087204.1:16522630-16548092 GCF_015104395.2 Macrobrachium nipponense | reverse complement strand
GCTTGGCATTGTGATGATCGTAACAGAAGATTAAATATATTTGATAAATGCCTGAATGTCACCTAGCCAGCTTGACATTGTGATGATCGTAACAGAAGATTAAATATAGTCAAATGTCTGAATAACACAAACATACTAGCAGTGATGTCACTTGAAAATCATTGACCTCACCAACAGCACTCACCAACAGTGTATAAAATGATTACACTAGACTATTCAGCGCTTTCTTTCAACGACATAAATCCTGTTGGGTCAAGAACCGAACTATAAAATTTCGCTTTTAACTGCTAATGAGTCTCTCTCTGGTTTGCAGTGGCAACAAACTTTTCAAACAGAGCGGCACTCGCTCAAGAACTCGCTAATGGCTCCTTTGTTTCATACTGCCTCATTATTCCATCGGCGAGGGTTCTTTGGTAAGCAAATAGAATTGTTGGGTTCGGAGCTGAATTCTGTTGTCCTGTTTCAAATGAACTTGTTCTTTACTACTCTTTGTCTTCAGGAGTATGCTGGATATTCTGTGCTTGTCTTCCTGGCAATTAAAATTTGTAACCTATTGATTATCCTCCGTTTGCTGGTCTGCTGGTATGGTCGCTAGTGTCGTGACATCCCGCTCAGATGTGGCGAGGAAAAAATCACAGCTAAACTCTATGGTCAAATAAAGTTGTTTTACCAACGAAAATTAATATTTATACGCTATATTTTATTTGAAATAAATGTTCTGTACTGTTTAACATGCATATTATTTATTTTTTTACGTTTTCATTCTAATAAATAAATCATAAATATCCTATCCTAAAATTCCTGTATCTTACCTCAACAACACGAAACAACTTTTTCAGACCATTTTAGGCTCATACCATAGACCCTTCCTACCCCCCAACTGCATCAAAAAAAGAAAACAAAAAAAGTAATTTGTAGGCTTACTCCCCCCAAGGACAACATCAATATCAACATCAACAACAACAAAGCAGTTTGCAGGCTTAGTCTCCGAGTAAGCGATAACCATGCGCTCAAATTAGGTGTCTACTATGAACGTAGTCATATTTCTCTCTCTCATTTGTTTCAAATATCGTTGTCAGGTGTGGGATGCATTCAAATAAGCCTTTTGTTATGATACGTTATATAAACTGGGCCATTGACTGAATCCTCAATAGCGCTATTGCGTGGGAATATACAAAGCGATGCTGTGAATAGAACAGCTGTTCGTACTGAAAGATATGATTTTAGAGTAACATATTATTCTCATTAATATGCTGGCGGCCATGAATCAGTACGAGCTACTAAAACCAAATATGTTCATGTGTATCTCCTGTTCACTGGTTGGATAATTCTCGGCCTACTGTGTTGTTTCTATGAGAGTTCGATTCTCGGGCTTCCCATTGAAATTGTGAGAGATGTCTATTTCTGGTGATAGAAGTTCACTCTCGACGTGGTTCGGAAGTCACATAAAGCCGTTGGACCCGTTGCTGAATAACCACTGGTTCCATGCAACGTAAAAAATACCTCACAAACATCAATGGGGACGGCCAGAATACATCGATTTTTGTTGTACCACAGAATCGCACATTAAAGAAATCTCTGTTCCTACTTTTATGATTTTACCCCCATGGTTCATGCCTGAGTGTTGTGGTAGTTATTGTACAACGCCAGAAAAGCAACTTATCATTTGCATATACGCACACATACGCAGAACCCCTGAGACGCTAATTTGTAGATATGTTTGTGTAGATGTGTATATGCTTGTAGTGTTTAAGCCTCCATAGCTAATATATATATATATATATATATATATATATATATATATATATATATATATATATACGTATATATATATATACATAAATATATGTATTGTGTCTCATCTGTAACCCATTTTCAGTGAGTGGAAGTGAATAAAGCTGGAAATAGCGTCCTGTGATTATTCATTTCGTTTCATTTAATATTTATGAGATACACCCCGTGCTAAAATCTACTGTCAAATAGATCGTTGTTTCACCAACGAAAATTTAAATAAATACGCCACACTTTTTGAGAAATAATTTTTCTGTACTGTTTAGTGTGCGCATTATTAATTGTTTACATTTTCATCGTAATAAATAAATCATAAATGTCCTATCTTAAAATTCCTGTTTTTTTTTTTCACTCAACGCGAAACACCTTTTTCAGACCTTTTTAGGCTTTTCCGTAGGGCATACCTACCCCTCCCCCCTATACCTGCAACAAATTAGTTTGTAGGCTTACTTCCCGAGCAAGCGAAAAAGGGACTACCACAAAAGAAAAGCTCATTTTGTAGTTAATACAATCTTCGCCAACTGGCCTTTGAGAGACAATCCTCTCAGTGGATGACTGCTAATCAGATAACACACAAAAGAACAGAAGAAAATCTCAATAAGATCTTACCACAAAAGGCAATACGAAAAGAACTTTTGCAGCTAATGAAAACGTCGTCCACGGGGACAACAGAAGAAAGTCCTAAGTAAAGGTCCTGACACAAAAGGCAATAGGACTTATTAGGGCAGGCTTTTGCGCCGGTCAATGAGGGCAACACAGGCTATTGCCGAGTTTGTAAACACGATCATCTTTTATTCATTTTCTTTATCAGCCACAATAATAGAAGACTTACGGCAGTGAGAGAGGGACCTAAAAGAGTGGTAGAGAAAATATCTTTTTCTTTATTTATTTTTTTGTTCTGGTAATTTCACGCGCCATATTACCGGCAAATACTCCAAATTCTTCAATGTGCGATTTTTGATTAGTAGTGATTAGATAAGAAATAAATAACTCTCAAAGATTACTTATAAAGCAAAATGTAATTTAAAATGGAATGTTCATTCACAAAAAAGAAAAGAATGCATGACATAGAATCTTTAATAATGAGAATATTCAGTCAAAGACGTGTAAATGACATAGAATTTGTCTTTAATAATGAGAATATTCAGTTAGAAACGAATAAATGACAGAAATTGTCTTTAATAATGAGAATGTTAATTCAGAAACGAGTAAATGACAGAAGTTTTTCTTTAATCATGAGAATGCTCATTTAAAAACAAGTAGATGACATAGAATTTTTTCTTTAATAATAAGAATATTCAGTCAGAAAAGAGTTAATGACAAAGCATTTGTCTTTAATCAAGAGAATGCTAATTTATTTAAAATATCTAATGTAAATAATACATTATTTACAATATACTATGTTGTTGAGAGAGAGAGAGAGAGAGAGAGAGAGAGAGGAGAGAGAGAGAGAGAGACATCGTTTTTTTAGTTTTCTGTAAAGAGAGAGAGAGAGAGAGAGACCTCGCCCTTTCAGTTTTCTGTAGAGAGAGAGAGAGAGAGAGAGAGAGAGAGAGAGAGCTCGTCCTTTTAGCTTTCTGTAAAAGAAAACTACTGAGATGGCTTTGTCTGTCAATCAGCATTTCTTCAGTCCGCACTTTTTCTGTGCGCCCTCAGACCTGGAAAGGTACTGTGGCTAGAGGTCTGCTAAGTGGTATGTTGATCATCCACCCTCCAATCATCAAACATATCAAATTGCAGCCCTCTAGCCTCAGTAGTTATTTTTTTTATTTAAGGTTAAAGTTGGCAATGATCGTGATTCTGGCAACGCAACAACACAGGTCACCACGGCCGGCTGAAAGTTTCATGGGCTGCGGGTCATACAGCATTATACCCCGAGACCACCGAAAGATAGATCTATTTATGTGGACTGGTTTATACGCTGTACAGAAAACTCGTTTGCCCCAAAGAAACTTCGGCTTTTTTTTTTACTTGTTTTTATTTACATTTACATCTTCATTCATTTCTATATCTGGTAACGACTTCAGTTTTCTGCTTGAATTCAAATGAAATCTCCAGACCGACAAGGAAAGTATTGAGTGAAAAACGCCTGTGTAAGCTGCCAGAGTCTTTGCTTTGAGCTTTGTGTCAGGTCGAATTCAAAAGGAATAAAACGTAATATTAAATTTTAAACATGGGATTTGAGGTTGCTATTTGAATGGGAACCAGCATTTCATGTCAAATATCTCGGAATATTTCCATATACAAGGAAAGATATTGGTCCCGTGTCGCGGAATGAGTATGTCGTTAGAACTGGTTTTATTGTATATGGCTTTTCAAGTAACACACATACCTGTTTCGGATATACTCTTAGTTTTTGCTATTTATTCATTCGAAATACGGCAAGTTAAATGTCTTCTAATTGACTAGTCAACAGAATTGGGTAACTATATCGAGAGATTGTTCGTAATTTCCACTGCAAAGTTGACACCTAATAATGAATATCAAATTCAAATAGAGTCCCAATAAATACCCAGTTATATATAGATATATATAATATTATATATATTATTTATATATATTATATATATGCATCAACATACATACATGAATATATACACACACACACATATATATATATATATATATATATATATATATATATAATATATATATATATATATATATATATATATGTTACAAATGTCTTTAATATAACTGCAGTCCTGAGTTCTTGTGCTCGGCGGTTCGATCCCACAAGACGACGGACTTATTATTATCAACTAAAATAAATCCCCTTTGGTTAACACACATAAAAATATATTAATTCGAGGTAGAGCGAGTTGGATATTAAAAGACAATTGTAGCTTAATGCTTGTACATGAATCACGGTGATGTGATAAAATCATCCATATATATATATATATATATATATATATATATATATATATATATATATATATATATATATATATATATGTGTGTGTGTGTGTGTGTGTGTGTGTGTGTGTGTGTGTGTGTGTGTGTGTAAAATAATTTAGAGGCATGAAATTCTGAAACGACATCAAATCTATGGACACAAACCATTTCAGATTACTTTAGATTACTTTATTGCACAACAAATTCCCATCAATTACATCGCAATTTCGACTGTAGCATATTTCCTTGTAATAAAAAAAAAAATTTTCTTGTCATACAAAAATTATAATATATAAAGTATACTATTAAAAAGCGTAGGCAATAAACCAATTAGTGGAAAAAAGCCTGGGTATCATATTAAACATGGGTTACCCATAATATCCTTATGAGGTTTTAATTATACCGTTATTATTTTATAATAATGATGCGTAAATTCACTTGTGCTCCGAATGCATAAACACAACCAATATTAGTCCACTCTGGACAGTAACTGAAATATAATACCAATTAACAGTTATGAATATCATGTATTCCTAACCATTTGCCGAACTAATCACTTTGGCCAATGTGTGTTTCCAGAGCTTTTCAGTTATTAGAATCATGATTCCCATCTACTTAGCGCCTCAGTGGAGTGATCGGTACGGTGTCCTGACCTACCACGTTGGTGGCCGCGAGTTCGATTCTCGGACATTCCATTGAGGGGTCACAGTTGTGTATTTCTGGTGATGGAAGTTCACTCTCGACGTGGTTCGGAAGTCACGTAAAAGTCGTTGGTCCCGTTGCTGAATAACCACTGGTTCCATGCAACGTAAAAACACTATACAAGCCACAACCCCATCTACCTCGCACACACACACACATATAAATATACTATATATATATCTAATATTATATATATATCTTATATTTATATTATATAGATATATAGATATACTCTATATTATTAATTAATACCGTATATTTCGACGTATAAGTCGACCGGAAGATAAGTCGACCCCCCAATTCTGAGTAAATTTTTATGATTTTAACTAATATCGGGTATATTAGTCGACCTATAAAATGTGAGGCCAACCGTACGCTCAAAATAAGCAGCAGGGTAAAACGTATCATACAAAATAACCTGAATGTTATTACGGTACATATGTTGCTCTACTTACCATAAGAAATACAGGTAATATATATCAACAATCTGTGTAATATATAAAAGATGAAATACCGACAAATATGATTACAGGTAATATATTATCAAACCAAAGCTGTGTAATATATAAAAGATGAATACCGACAAATATGATTAGAAATGACGAAACGAAAGATACGTTACTCAGTGTAATGTAAACAAACAAAGCGCTAATATCGGGTATATATATATATATATATATATATATATATATATATATATATATATATATATATATATATATATATATATATATATATATATATATATGTATACACACACACACACACACACACACACACACACACACACACATATATATATATATATATATATATATATATATATATATATATATATATGTATATATATTGAGATTAATTTCAGGGAAGGTCTCGGTACTCGGTTACAGTTAGGGAATATGCTTCCCGGATATCTGAGCTGAATAACCCAGGAAAACAAGGAAGACATTTCATCTCCCGGGAGATGAAAAGAATCACTTCCTGTACAGAGAGAATACCGGCAGAAAATAATCTCCACACCCCCCACCCCCCCTCCAAAGAAAAAAAAAAGAAAGGGAAAGGAAATGAAAGAATCATTTTGGACAAACTCCTGGTTCCTGGGGGATATGATTTGTGGGGTTTATCTGACGGCAGCTTAATTTGATAACGTTATTTAGTTTCTGTGGCTCGAGAGATCAGCTTTTGTCGGCAGAAATCGTTTGAGAGATGATGGATTCTCTTACTTTCAGGTTGACGATGCGGTGAAATTGTTTTCCTGTTGACCGTTTTTGATTTGTTTTGTGGGAATGAGCTTAATTATCGTCCCCGGTAGAGGGTTAGTGCCGTCAGTACACCTCATGCTGTGCACTGCATGCATTACTTCAGGTCCTTTACAACGTGCCTTCGGCACCTAGCTGCAAACCCCTCTCGTTCTTTTAACTGTACCGTCTTTCATATTCTCTTTCTTCCAGCTTGCATTCCACCCTCTCCAAGCAATTGATTCATAGTCAACTACTGTGATGCTTTCCTCCTGTTACACCTTTCAAACCTTTTACTGTCAATTTCAGTTTCAGCGATGAGTGACCTCATAGGTCCCAGTGCTTGGCCTTTGGCGTAAATTCCATATCCATTTCAATTCATTTAATTATCGACGCTAGAGTGTTCGTATTTGCGCATATTTTACACGTACAGGCGGTAAATAACGTGGAGGACTTTTAACATACAAATTTTGGGATTAGCCCCGAGGAGGAGGCACATGGTTTAATGTCAACTAGAATCTTCTAATGGGGATGGGGAGTATTCCAGCTGATGTATGCAATTACAACGAATTAAGGCAATCATTCAGGCAATTGAGGAAGGATATATATATATATATATATATATATATATATATATATATATATATATATATATATATATATATATATATCTCATTTAAGGGGGGTATAGAGATGCAATAAAGGCGTGAAGGCAGATCTTGGGTTTTGAGACATCAACATTTGGAGATTTAAGGACAGTAAATCTTCCAAGAAATATTCATGTTTACAAGTACACACGCTCCACATTACCGAATTTACT
Organism: Macrobrachium nipponense; assembly: GCF_015104395.2. Taxonomy (NCBI): domain Eukaryota; kingdom Metazoa; phylum Arthropoda; class Malacostraca; order Decapoda; family Palaemonidae; genus Macrobrachium; species Macrobrachium nipponense. The sequence goes on along the minus strand of NC_087204.1, from coordinate 16,540,643 downwards.
GGGGCTGAAAGGTATTGACAATAACCGAATATTTTTACAGAATTATTCTGATTATTTTTTCTGTAAATTTATTCCGATATTACGTTTTTTTTTTTAAGAAGAACAAGAAGAAGAAGAAGGAACTGGTAAGTCATTACTGAAGGTCGAAGGGTGGTAGTAGATCTATAACAAAGCAGCAGTGTAAGAAATATAAGGAGTTTTTGAAAAGTAAAAAAATAAAAAAAAAGCAAGTAGCTTCATCATTCACTCCTCACTAAGAACTGAGTTCAATCTCAAGTTTCCTTTTGTCAAATTAGGTAATAAAAGGAATTTATCCGGGGCTATCTTGACAGTTTACGAGTCGTTTAGCAGTGAGGACAAACGCAGAGAAAGAAATGGATGTGTCATCAGTGAACGAACTCCCAAGGCTAAATAGATTTCAGGAAAAAAAATGGAATTTTGCCTGTTATAAATTACGGAGCGAGACGCTGGAACAGAGGTACATATTGCAACGAATTCCGAAGTTCCATAGTGGCCTCGGAACGTATCAGGTAAAAGTGACGTTATCAGTAATTCATGGAGGACGTAAGAATGGAGAAAATTTTGAGGCTTCAACTCTCCGTCCAGTTTTCCATTTTTCGGAGAACTGAGCATTCATTGCCTGCCGAGTTCTAACGCCTGTTTGCGAGGACATGGTAGGGGCAGTTTCCAGCCAGACTACCTAAGGACATCTATTTCCAGTTATTCATGTAGACTATAAAGCATTTTCTTAGATCTTGATTTTTATATATAGATTTGACTTATGTAGATTTTTGGGGGGCATTATGCCAAGCACTGGGGCAATCGAGGTCATTCAGCGCTGAAACGGAAATCGACAGTACAAGGTTTGAAAGGTGTTACAGGAGGACAAACTCAGAATCACTTGTTAAGAGAGGGTGGACAGTAAGACGGAAGAAAGAGAATATGAACGGAGGTAAAGTAAAAGTAACGAAGAACCTTATAAATAATGCCTACATTTCACCGAATGAGGTGCACTGACGGCACTATCCCCCTTACGGGGTTGATTTTTATAGACACCAGCAAAAGAAAGGAAGAGGGAGAAAGAATGTAGCGTAGAATTCCTGGAGCGGAAATGGCTTCTTTTCCAGTTCCGGTTTCCAGTTCTGGTTTCCAGTTCGATTAAGCGTCAAAGGAATTACTTTTTCTGGAACCAGTTTCTCAAGAGAAAAGAAGAGGAAGTGAGGCGATGAACTGGAATTGGTATTTTCCACCTAATACTGTCTTGGCTTTATTTACCTGGGATATTTTTCGCTTACTCGTGGAGTAAGCCTACAGGCTATTTCATTATTATTGTTGTTGTTGTTGTTGGGGGCTAGGAAAGCCTTATGGGAGAGCCTAAAAAGGTCTGAAGCGTGTTTGGCGTTGAGTTAAAGTTACAGGAATTTTAAGATAGGATATTGATGATTTATTTACTAGAATGAAAATGAAAAAAAAAAAAAAACATAAATTATGTGAATGTTAAACAGTACTGAAAAACTATTTCTAATATAATACACCGTATTTATTCTATTTTGCGGTGGCAAAATAACGCTCTGTTTGACCGTAGATTTTAGCACATTCTAAATTACGTTAAAAGTTAGGACTATAATGTTTACAACTTATCCGTGAGGGGAAAATCTTGCATGCGTATCGAGTAAGCTGGAGGTCGGATCACGCCTTGTTCCTGTCACATTACTTTCATTCATTTATGGAATAAATAATTGAAGGCTTTTAATTATTTTTTCAATACGTATAGCTTTGCTGGAACTCGCGATAACCAGATATCTGCAAGGGTCAGAGACTAGAAGGTGAAAAGAGACTTATAGGAGGAAACAATATCACCAAATGTAGCCTTTGTTAAAGTAGCCTTAATCAGTATCTGTCACACCTCAAGGTTAGGTGACTGCTTATTTTCCTCCCCTGTTAAGCTTTGGAACTCCCTTCTCATCTCTGTTTTTCCCAACTCTAATAGTCTTCTATCTTTGAGGAGCCTTGGGTTGTAATAAACCGGGATTTATAAGTATCTACTCCAAATTTGCTAAGATTTATGAGTATCTACTCCTATTTGGCTCCAGTTTATAGTCTACTCCTATTTTACTACAATTTATAAGTATTTACTTGTATTTTGCTAAAATATATCAGTATCTACCCCTATTTTGCTAAAATGTATAGGTATTTGCTACAATTTATAAGTATACTCTTAATTGGACAAAATTTTATAACGTATCTACTCCTATTTTCCGTAAACAATTTATAAGTATCTACTCCTAATTACCGAAACGAAAATTTATAAGGTTTTCTACTTTCTATTTTGCTAAAATTGACAAGTATTACTCCTAATTTCCTAAACTTTAAAAGTATCTACTCCTATTTTGCTATAATTCATAAGTATCTACTCTTATGTTGCTACAATTTATAAGTATCTACTATTTTGCTGGAATTTAGTAGTATCTACTCCTATTTTGCTGCAATTTATAAGTATCTACTCTTATTTTGCTGCAGTTTATAAGTATCTGCTCCTATTTTGCTAAAATTTATAAGTATCTATTCCTATTTTGCTGCAGTTTATAAGTATCTGCTTTTTTGCTATAATTTATAAGTATCTGCTCCTACGTTGCTACAATTTATGAGTATCTACTCCTATTTTGCTGTAGTTTATAAGTATCTACTCTTATTTTGCTGCAGTTTATAAGTATCTTCTGCATTTTTGCTATAGTTTATAAGTATCTTCTGCATTTTTGCTATAGTTTATAAGTATCTGCTCCTCTTTTGCCATACTTTTTTAGGTATCTACTCCCATGTTGATAAAATTTGCAATTATCTACTCCTATGTTGCTGAAATTTATAAGTATCTACTCCTATTTTGCTGCAATTTATAAGAATCTACTTCTATGTTGCTACAATTTTTAAGTATCTAATACTATTTTGCTAAGTATAATCACATACAATTTACCGAAACCAATTACCGCCATCATTGAAGGTTTCCCAATTTTTCATAAAGAGATCCCAACTAACTGCTGTTACAAATGTACAGTTCCCCTCTTGCTTCATTACCCATTTTTATGAATGTAAACTCCCTGCACTTCCGTAGAAAGGGACGGTTGTTTGGGGGGGGGGGAGTTGCTGCGCAATTAGCTGACTGAGATTGCAAGTGACAGGGACATCTGGTGATGATCATCTAGCGAAATACGAATTATTTTATTATTATTATTATTATTATTATTATTATTATTATTATTATTTATTATATTATATATACATATATATATAACTATATATATATATATATATCATATCTTATATATATATATATATATATAAAGACAAATGACAGGTCTTTCGACTTACCGTCCTTTACTTAAGTAGTAAGTCGAAAAAGGCCTGGGACCACTCCATTGTCTCTCTTTCCTTCGTGGTATTAGTCTGTTTATATATTCATCACGTACCATATGTTCTTAATTCATTTATGCACACATACATACATAGAAACATACATGCAGACTGCCCGAAGCTAATTGTAGAAACATACAAAATTGAGCCATATTTTATAAACGTCTTAAAGAGACATCAAAAGACGAGTTTTATAAACGGCGTACTACTTGGCATTGTACCAACAGTTATGATTAAGAGTCAAACAAATATATGCTGAAAATACAGAAATTACCATACAAAATGCTGATAACGATATTGATGAAGATTATGAAATACCGAGAGAGAGAGAGAGAGAGAGAGAGAGAGAGAGAGAGAGAGAGAGAGAGAGAGTTCCTTGCAGACCAAACATCAAAGGATCTGGAGAAGGAGATTTAGATAAACAACGTGTTTTTTCCAAGATCAAAGACTCCGCTTGCTCTTTCTAAGCTTCTCGTTAACTTAGTTATGTAAGGTAATCAAAATGGAAAATAAGGAGACGGCTATTATTGATAGAATATAAGAACACCTTGAGAAATTACTTTCCGAATAAATGTAATGATTATAAATTTTCATTGTAATTGAATGGGTTCATTGGTTATAGTGCATGTTTATTGTGATTTCTCTATGATGTGCTCCTAAACATAATGTAAACCTTGCTTCCATTTTTCTGTTATATTAAGGAATCTATGTTAACGCTTTTATTGTCGTGCTTCGTTGATTTGTAATGTTGCAACTTTTGTAAATATTATATATTGTGTCTTGAAATAAAAGAACGAAAAAAGTTCTGTAAGGCGCTCACTAAAAAGATCACAGGATTGAAAACAAGTTCGATTGTATAACTGAGAACGTATTCTTTCACAAAAATCAGTAGAGATAAAATAATCATATACGTTTTTCTCATTCCCCTGTTTTTAGCACTGGTGAGGTACATATAGAAAACGTCATTAAGTTGAGAACGTTTAATTGCGTATTTGAAAACAATGTATTTTATAGAACAGAAGAAAAATAGATCCCCCCCTCCCATAATAATATTAATAATAATGTATGGCTCTTTCCATATGAAAGTAGCCTGTGTGTGGCTAACAGCAAGTGATCCCATTGAACCTTTTAGTCTTAAAAAGACCGCATTCACTTCCCGTCCATTAGTTCTTAGCTGCTTTGGACAGTGGTAGTGGGTTTGCTCTGCTCAATGTATTTGGAAAGCAAGCGGCCGAATTTGCATATGACACACTCCTGTGTAATATGATTTGCTGGAATACTGGTCGAGCTCGAGAATGGAAGATTCTTGTAAAAAATTTTATACCGAGGATAATAGTTTTTTTATGATATTATTATTTTGTAAAACTTTTATTTTGTATGTTCATTGTCACGATAAGAACAAAATGGTTAACAGAAGCTGTTCCAGAATAGCTGACACCAAACAGTAACACCAAGGAAATGAAGTATATACGGGGAATATAGTATCAATTATTGTTGATAGATGGCGCTGACATTAATGGTACATGTTAATTGTCTGATGCCTTTTGGTTTAAATTGCAAACGTAATTTTTTTTTTACCCCCCCCCAAGTTACACTCGAATGTTAAAACACTGCCTTTTGGTTTAAATTGCAAACGTATTTTTTTTTCGAAGTTAAAACACACGATGGTACCTTAGGTAACTTTCGAACAAAAAATTCTTATAAAAAGTGCATGGAACACATGTAACTTCGTCTGCATTAATATACAATTATATAAAAAAATTTTTCGTAACTCTCTCTCTCTCTTCTCTCGTCTCTCTCTCTCTCTCTCTCTCTCTATCTCTCCAATTCAAGCTAGCTCCGTCTATTTTATGGTGCGCCTTAAAATTCGTACTTATATTTGAATGCAGTTTGCAAAACAAATCTCCCATTCAGGAAAATCTCGAGGCGTTGGCGCGCAATCATTTTCCAGATTCCCGCGCGAAGATGGAAAATCCCCCCGGACCCCCCGGAGGCACGATTGGGCTACATCTGACCCAAAACGTCCTCCCCCCAACCCCCCCCAACCCATCCCCCAACCCCATCCACCCCGGTGGGATTTACATGCAGGGTCTTCCCTGCGCCGCTTTCGTCTTGCCAAAGCATGGGTCATCAAGAGAGACATTGCTGGAAAAGCGTCTCTCGGATGGATGTCGTTTCCTGATCTGCAGGTAATCGTTCTAGTTTCGTCGCCTTTTTTTATTCTTTTTTCTCGACTTCTTTTGCCTGGTATTTCTTCCCAAAATTATATAGATCCGTATACGCTTGATACCCCGTTTACTTTAGAAAGTAATTCCCATTATAGTCATATTTCATGAGTCTATTATTCTTATCTCTCTGGATTTCTTATTAAAGCTGGAATATTTAGAAGCATCCTTTATTTCTGGATCCAATACAACTGACGCACCTCTTCTGTATTCATTATTACACTCATCTTTGCTTCAGACTCCATGAATAGGAACCGGTAATCCCCCAATGGCATTCCTGTCTCATCACCTGATACATACAATAAAGCGAGTAGCATTCGTTTAGAATATATATGTAAATACTGCGAAAGTATGAATATATTATGTATGTCCACACGCGGGGAAGTAATTCACTAGTCGCAATTTTAAAGCGTTAAACTTATGGATTTTTTTTATCTCTATATCTTTTAAATATGCAATCAAGAGCCAACGGCATGCTCAGTTGACAGAATGCTCCAGAATTTCTATAGGCAATCAATTATGGAACAAATATTATTCCATATTTTTCAACTGGAAGCTGGAAGACGGCGTCTTATTCCAGACATGGAATTCGCCAAAAATAAATGAATAAATAAATAAAATAAAATAAATTAGTAAAAATGAAATAAATCATTCCACAGTTCTTCGTAAACGAGCTTTCTCTGTCTGGAATTTAAATATGGAAAGCTTAAATTGGATATATGGTTTCATATATAGGAAGTGGGTGTTTTTTTTATGTATTTTTTTTAATTGCCTAATGAAGCCAATTGCTGTCTGAGCAAATGATGCCACTTTGTTCCTGGGGCTATTTGCTTGATTTGAGAAGACTCATTCTCAAAAAGAATTTCTTATTACATTCGTTTTACTGTAAACAGTTAAGTTATTCAAGCAAGAATCCTTTCCACAGGCCACTCGGGTCTTTCTTACGTACATCACAGTAATGGAAAAGTAACAAAATTAACCAATAGATCTTAGGTCAGTATATCTTTCTATATAGGAAGTAACTCGCTTTCCCTTCGTGAATAGATGAAGTTTTCCTTTCTATTACAAAAACAATAAACTTTAACCTTTCATAGATATTGCGTCAAATACCTGATGATTACTGTTCAGTTGAAAAATATTAGGCGTCCACGATTCTCAACTTTAAACGTTAAAGCAGGAAGTCTGGAAGATCTGCTTCCAGTGAAACGTTAAGCGGCAAGTAAACATAATTTTTTTAGAAAAATAATTATTATTGTTTTTGAACTGAAGTAGGTCTATATACTCTTATCCGATATATATATATATATATATATATATATATATATATATATATATATATATATATATATATATATATATATATATATATATATATGGAGACAGAAGTTTTGAGGTGAGAGTAGGATTACACCAGGGGTCGGCTCTGAGCCCATTTATCTTTAACATAGTGATGGATGTTATAATAGAGGAAGTAAGGGAGACAGTACCATGGAACATATTGTATGCGGATGATATTGTTCGTGTGCAGAGAGCAGGGAAGATCTGGAAGTGAAATTGGAAAGATGGAGACAAGTACTGGAGGACAGAGGAATGAGAATAAGTAGATCCAAGACAGAATATATGTGTCACCACCTGAGGGGGGGATGATAGAGAAAGTATTCAGCTTGGTGAGAGCAAATAAGGAGAGTTGATAAGTTTAAGTATTTGGGATCTTTTGTTAACGCTGGAGGAAGTATGGAAGAAGAAGTAAAACATCGGGTACAAGGCAGGCTGGAACAACTGGAGAGCGGCCTCGGGAGTTCTTTGTGACAAAAGAGTGCCGCTTAGGTTAAAAGGAAAAATTTCACAAGACGGTGGTAAGAACAGCAATGCTGTATGGTACGGAAACAGCAAGCAGAGAAAAGCAGAGCAGAGAAGAATGTGGCAGAAATGAGAATGCTTAGGTGGATGTCTGGGGTAACACAGAGTGGATAGGATCAGAAATGACTACATAAGGGGTCAACTAAGTGGTGGAAGTATCAAAGAAAGTGCAGGAGGGGTAGGCTGAGATGGTATGGACACCTGTTGAGGAGAGAGATGAGGACCACGCTGGGAGACATACTATGGGAGTGGAGGTGCAAGGAAGAAGAAAGAGAGAGAGACCAAGACGAGATGGAAGGACTGTGTGAGAGGAGATTTACATGAGAAGGGAATTGATGAGGCAGAAGCGCAAGATAGAAATAGATGGAAACGGCTCATCCGAAACGGCGACCCCATATAAAAAATGGGAAAAAGCTGGGAAGAAGAAGAAGATATGGAATGGATTTGGGCATAGGTATGGGTAGGGCGGGATGATACAAGCACAGTTTGGGTATGGGTACAGAATGGGTATCGGTATGGAACAGATATGGGTATGGGTATGGGTACAGATATGGGTATGGGTATGGGTATGGGTTAGGTTTATATATATATATATATATATATATATATATAGATATATATATATATATATATATATATATATATTGTGTGTGTGTGTTTGTTTGTTTGTATACAGACATGCGTACATTGTTTCAAGTCTTCATAGCATGTAGACAAATCTAGTCTACCAATGAATATGATAAGCGAACCGCAACTCATACTAATAAATCATTAGTCAGATATGGACAGGTTTGCTTATATTCAGAGATAAAACGACGAGTTCCCATGACACCCAAAATCTTCATTAATCACCCTTTTCCGGATAAAATTCCTTATTATCTTCTACCCCTAAAAAACTATTTATCTAGTGGCGGTCATATTTTTTTCGCTCATCCATTCCTTCAACCCTTTTCACATTAGTATCTCACCCAATAAATCGATTTCCTTTAGTTGTCGATAGTCAGGTTCATTTTTTATATCAAAGTTTTTTTTCAGTATTTTTTCTTTATTCATTCAAGAAGTTCTCAAGCCTGTTTCTGCATTTTTTATCAATATCCGTTATTTAAGATTTATTTGGTTCTTTTATCTACACTGTTAATAGTAATGCCCATTTATTATGTTGTGGTAATTTGCATGTCAGACTAACCTCTCGGAGCAGAATTTATCCTAATGCATTATATGAGATGGAGATCGTTCATTACAAATTCAATATATTCCCGATAGCCCTAGCAACAACGTTTGTAGTCATAAGAACTATAACAGCAGGTATTCGTCTATGTAAGTCTGATATCGTTCTAAAGTCTTTTTTCATATTGTTTACATATCTCGCCTTTACTCCAACGAGTATAGCAATTGGAGCCTAGTCACTCATTTAATAGGATTTTTCGTTTTAACTTTACCCGGAGCCTTTTGCGAATATATTGGCTGGAGCGAAAAGTGAATCCAGATCAGACGGACTGGATGGTACTCGTATTTCACCGAGTGGACGAAGGTAGGCTCAGGTCCGCTTGTGGGAACGTTTTCGATAATGAGTAAAGTCACTCTAACAAAGATCGTTTACAGCTTGGCAATTTTATGTAGAGGGCTCTTCGGCCTAAGCCAATTAAAATACCCAACACTTCCCTTTCAGGTCCGCGATTTTTTCGCCTCAGTTGACAACGAGTAGCCAGAAGGTATTTGCTAAAAGCTTCTCGGAAAAGTGGTGATGGTACTAACAAAGAGTACTTTTTCCTCCATCCCTTCCCCCCCCCAACCTTAAGAGTTTGTTCTGATTCCCCCCTCCCCCCATCCCCCCACACCCCATCACCGTTAATGTGAGGAAAAGTACTTAGTGAGCGCGCATTTTTAGTTTTCTGTGTAAAAGCAAACTAGTGAGCCGTCTTTGTCTGTCCGCCCGTCCGCCCTCAGATCTAAAACACTACTGAGGCTAGAGGGCTGCAAATTGGTATTTTTGATCATCCACCCTGCAATCAACAAACATACCAAATCGCAACCATCTAACCTCTGTAGTTTTTATTTTATTTAAGGTCAATGTTAGCCGTAGATCATGTATCTGGCAGCGCTTTCCGGAGCCATGGGACGCACCCTCACTCTCCCGCATCTGGTGAATGAATTTCTTATGATTCCAGGTCTGTCGAGAATGAAATATTTCAAGTACAGAACAAGACGCACAGGTATAAAAATCGAGCAGTTAACATTACGAAAGAGCATACGGCAGGGAAGGAATATTTCACTATAGCTGCTGAATCCAATACAGAGAACTGGGGGTGAATGGTGAATGAGATGAGGAAAGGTTCTAGCAAAAAAATAAAAAATGATATAAATAAATAAATAAATATGATAAATAAAATAAACCTCCCCCCCCCCCGCCAAAAAAATAAAAAAATCCTGGACCCCTACTGACCTTAAGGCATGCTAAATCAACAACGTAATCAGCTCTCTCTCTCTCTCTCTCTCTCTCTCTCTCTCTCTCTCTCTCTCTCTCTCTCTCTCTCTCTCTGTCCACCAGCATAACCCTGACCCAATATGAAAACGTACATGATTGTCGAGATCGTAAAACAGAAAACGGTTGCCGCAGAAATACAGGAAATAGGCGAATCCCTATTTGTAATAGGCGATATCCGCAGTAAATGGTTGTGTAGTGCTATTTGATGAGTGCCTCTTTTGTTAACATGGGAATCCAGCACTAATTGCTCTACAGGGAGAAAGTTTTATTCTGGCCAACGGGTCGTTTAATGTGGTTCTGGAAACATCCAGTCATGCCTTATTCTTTCATATATATCAAGGGGTGGGGACTCCTAACTTTCCTGAACTGAATTTTTTGGGGCATTATCTAATTGGACTTTAATATTAACCAAACGACTTTTAGTATTTTCTATTTCGTAAATACTTTCGCTACTAATATATGGTATTTGTATTGGTAAGGTTACTAAAAGTAACATTAAAATTGATTCATCAAGGCATTTACTTAATATATATATATATATATATATATATATATATATATAGATATATATATATATTATATATATATATGTATATATATGTATGTATATATATACATATATATATATATATATATATATATATATATATATATATATATATATATATATATATATATATATATATTAGGTTACTTATACATTGACCTAAATACAATCTAACTCACGGGAATACACACTTGGGCCATTGTACAAGCCTGTATGTTGTTTATCTTGACTTATTTTTTCCAGCGACAACGATATAAAGTTCTTTCCATTCATACATTCTGTCATAAAGTTTAAACTAAATGACCTCTGATTCTTAGTCAGCAATCTGCATTAAGTCTATCGTTCTGTTAATCTGTGCGCCTGCTATGGGCAGCGGGAGACGTAGAATTTAAAGTTCTGTATAACCAACGTAACTGTCAAAATCCAGTCGTTTTGAGCTGTTTCCTTATTGGTTGGCAACGATGCTCGTCTTTTATCATTTACAGTATAACCCAGTTGACCCAGATGATCTGGTTATTTGTGGCGCCTAAACCGTAGAACAGAATGTCTATTGTTTTCAGAATTTTGTGTCCAGGTATTGTCTTTTATATCATAGATTTCTTTATTATATACAGGAAATTTTCGGTGACGAAAACCACTGCCGCATATTTCATCTCCCCCCAAAAAATTTTATCTCTCCAAAATAAAAAAAAAAATTAAATAATAATAAGATAAAACAAAGAATCCGCTCGAAATATCTCTTCCTGTTTATTGAAAATGTTTCGTCCAACGACCTTCCCTCAGTCACAACGTGAAAGTGGAATTTGCTGCATTCCCTGAGGAAAATTCCAGGACGCATTTCGGAACGTCCTTTTACCCGAAAATGTTGACTTGGGGGAAAAATAAAAAAATGGCCCAGTCATCGAAGCGGAATCATTCCATCTTTATCGTCATTACCACGGACGCGAATTCAACCGGACAATTAATTTTTGGCCCAAGGATATGATTCCTTTCCTTCCCCGAAATTGGAAACTCATACTTATCGGAGAATTCAGCAGAGGTCCCCAGATATTTTGAGATTGGGCTGGTAAATCATGCTGGGCGAATGAGAGGTGTTGGGAATGGAGATGTATTGTACGTTTTTGTTTATATCATGCAGGAAGTAAATGACATATAACGTCTCATGCTTTTACAAATGACGTCAGTCCTATGTAACGCATAATTGATTTACTTCTGCAATTCGTTATCTTTATTTCTTACTATTGAAGAAGGTCATTCTTAATCTCTTCTTTAAGAATGTCGAAGGTCAGACCATGTTAGCCATCAAAAGAGGTATTAGTTCATGCCGAATTTGGCTTTTTTATCCATCGAGAGTGGGGTAATTGTACCTCCCCCATGATACCCAAACTGGCAATAAATTTGCATATGGTTGGCGTTGTCTTTTGCTTAAAGAAATATGGTTATGGATAAAGATGATTATTTTACGTTTGATATCCATTGGTTTTCTAAATCAAAAAATTTCTTTTTATGCCTTTGACATTTTAAGCTGTAATAGAAAACAACGCCTTGTTGATCAGTCTGGGATTTTTACTCAGGAATGCAGTTTTGTGTCGAAAGGAGCCTATCGCATAATTGCTTTTTGATTCTTGTTTTGGATATATATATATATATATATATATATATATATATATATATATATATATATATATATATATATATATATAGAATAACTTGATCACGAAGTATATAAAACTTGATATTATGTATAATTAAAGGTTTTTGCCACGAAGGAAAAAATGAAAAAAAAAAAAGCGAGTAGCCGAGTACTTTCGGTCTTGTTCCGACCCTTTAGTAAAGGGTCGGAACAAGACCGAAAGTACTCGGCTATCTCGCTTTTAATTTTTTTCCTTCGTGGCCAAAAACCTTTATTTATAGTATGTATATGTATAGTATATATATGTATATCTAAATAAGTGAATCCCACAGGAAAATGATAGTCAGAAATCCAAGCGCTTTCGTCTTTACTCTGGGATTCGCTATTTATGAAGTCACGTGCGTCAACAGGGATTTTTTAAGCATATTACTGAGGCTCCAACCTCGGTAATCTTAAAAGGTTGGTAGCTATGACGTGCAACAGCAGGCACTGAATGACATTCGTTTTTTCTCTCTCTCCAACCACTAACACCCTCTCTCTCTCTCTCTCTCTCTCTCTCTCTCTCTCTCTCCCTCTTTGTCTTTCTCCACATCTCTCTCTCTATATTACCTAAGGCAATTAAATCAGGCTCGTGAACTACAAAAATACATTTATTTAAGAGCAAAGCATTAGCTAAATAATTCAGGTTCTTAACAAAATGAATAAATGAAAGATTGAACTCAGATAGCCCACTGCATCCCTCTTCTACAATAACCAATATTATTTTAGTCATAAAAGTGCATAGTCATAGTACAGTCTAGTACACCATGGAATATCAGTTAAGTTCCCATTTCTAAATATCAGATCAGTTCCCCTTTGTCTCAGAACTGCCTATAAGAAGACAGGAGAACACATCGATAAGCAAAAGATTATAAATCAGAATCAAAAGGTCAAATGAAATAGAACATCTGTGAAATAAATATTCAAATACAGTCAAGCCACACTTTTGACCAAAGAATAAGTATGCTTACCATTCAACACAGATTTCACACACTTCACTAAAAATACTAACAAAGAAGCCATCTTGGCTCTGCCGACTCTATAGCAGTCTCCCCATCTTGGCTTACGTTTCTCATTATGTAGGGAAGAAGCTCGTATGCACGCACGAACTAACGCACATTGTTCATGCCCAAGAAACAGCCTCAAACCAGATTCAAGAAGTATATCTGAATCCATCCGTGCATAGAAACAGGACGTGGTCTGATCTGCTACGGCAGCGACTTTCGGCATCGCGCCACCCGAAGAAGATTTGTCAGCATTTCCGAAGCTGAGCCATTTTATCAATTAGACTACACTGTTTCCATGGGAAGCTAAATTGATGATCTCTACTCTAAAAATGTCACAGCCCATCGCGTCCTCTCACTCAGAAAGAAAAGATACAAATCGCATTCACAACGGTGTCTTAAAGTATATTGTCTTAATTATGTTCCTCCATTTGAAGACTCGTGCTACTAAAAGGATTTTTTAATTATTATTATTATTATTATTATTATTATTATTATTATTATTATTATTATTAGATGTTCAACGGCATTTAATTTATATAGAATCTTCTCAATTCTTCTTATTTTCTTTCTCGTGTCAGCATGTAGCTGGTGTATCAGTTTCCCGTGGACATATAAGATTTCAGTTGTCTTAGTTTATTTCCTCTAACGTGTCGACAGCGCACAGGCAGTCATCTATTCTTATTATTATTATTATTATTATTATTATATTATTATTAGTCATGGTCAAATATACCTTTGCAGTGTTGATTAAACTTTCCTTCTTGCAAACATTTTGCTGTTAAGATCCTAACAAAAATATAAAAGCGCTTTATCATGAAATTTTTATACAATACTTTATTAAAGATTCCCTTTGATCATGCGCTTATAGATATGAGTGGCTGTTTTATCAGGAAGAATGATATTGTATGCTTAGATAATTAAGGAAATTACCACTAACACAAGATAAGTGAATCTCCAGCCCAGATAATATGATTTAATCTTTAAAAGAACTCAGGTACTGACGCTGATTTATCATATCTTTCAGGAAAAATGTGGTAACCAGGAAGTTGTTAATCGCTAATGGTTACAAAAGTTATGAGCGGCGGAATGGCGCACTAATTAGGCCGACAGTAATTAGGATGGCTGTGATTATGAAATATATATATGCATGGAAGTAACAGAGGAAGTAAGATACTCTGATGACGGCATCAACGCCAGGTGCTAATGAAGTATGTAGTAATATTAATGTAATGTCATGGAACTTTTTTATTCATCTTTTATTTAAAATATCTAATGTAAGTAATACATTATTTATAAAATATTATGTTGTTGAGAGAGAGAGAGAGAGAGAGAGAGAGAGAGAGAGAGAGATACTGGATTTTAGCGTAATTCCAGCAACTATTCCAGGGGTTTGTTTGCTCGCCCAATGATAACAGTTATTTACTGCAGAGGATTGCAAATATTTGGGCCTAAGTTTAAATCAACAGGAACAAAAGTTGAAGGATCATCATTGCAGACTCGTAAATCAGCAGCTTGAAATCACAGTATGACATTTTATGTTTATTAAGTGAATCGATACCATATCTATCAAGCGACTGATTTCACAGAATAAAAAACAATGAATTTTTCTATTAATTGAGTGAACCAAGCATGAAATTAAATTAGAATTCTGGCGAATAACTAAAGAGCTCGAAATCCCTATGGGTCACAAGCTGTTTGGAATCGTATTCGATAATTAGATCGCTGCTGAGAATTGCTGGGCGTAATTCTCGGGCCACTGGATTCCAGGTTCTGAAATCACAAAAAATTCCTCATCTTCAGTTACTGTCAGTTTTGATCTCAGGAAACTCCAAGTGAAGTGTTTGTTTGAATAGTATTCCGAGGTAGACCGAATTAGATATTACGGTAAATTTTTGTTAGCTTAATGCGTTATATATGTATATATATTATTATAAACTAAGCCTTAGCCTAGCCTGTTACAGCTTATAATAAGAACATTTAAGAAATATCAATCAATGAAGGAACGTGTAAAACTCAGATCACAAAATATAACAATTTAATAATAGAAATAACAAGCAATTACATTGACATTTACTTTAGTAGAAACAACACAATTATATGAACCAATGAACGAACACACAGACAAACAATTAAACAAACACCTGAATTAAATATACCAACGAAACCAAATAAAAGAAAAACACACGACTTACATTAACAATAGGAAGATGATTATCCTACACCGTGTATACAGAATATGTTGTCGTTAAGGTAGCCTGAGAGCGACTCTCCTCCATCAAAAATATTACAAGCCAAAGTAACTAAATGAACGACAAGGATACTTAAATGACGAACAGTAACGAAAAGATAAGATAGGCAAGGATACAAAAGGAAAACAGGAAAACAAGTGTTACAAACCTAGTGGTAAGAAGGAGTACCACTACAAGGATAAATATATACAAGTGACATAATTACAGAGAACGGAGACATGGTATACATAATATCACACTATATATATATATATATATATATATATATATATATATATATATACTATATATATATATATATATAGATATATGTATATATATATATATATATATATATATATATATATGTGTATATATATATATATATATATATATATATATATATATATATATATATATAATATATATATATACATATGCAAGAGAAAGCAGTAGTTTTCCTCCTTGTCTAATATCCTTCAAAGGGAGTAGCCTTGAGTAATCAAGCATCTTGTGTCGATGACAGGACACCCGGCTTGTGTATCCTACTGCTGAAGGAAGTGTCCTGCTATTTCCTTTGGCAATATCATCCCCCCAATTTATGTGGGCTTCCCCATTAAGGCGATTGCTTCGCTGGTGCTGCTAAGTTACCTACGTTAGTTCTAGTGTCACTTGGAAAGTTTTATCCTTGAACCATCTCCTACTCGGCGCGTAATTTCGTCTTGCTTTCTGTTTTGATGAAGGGAAAAAAAAAAAATATCGGTTTCAGTTAGTGGGGAAGGACTCGACTATATTGACGCTTTCAGGGTCTTGATAGTCTAACATAAAATTTTGCCACACTTGAATAGCCCACGAACAAGAGCGTTCATCCAGACCTAATTTATCTATTTTATCTGTGCAGACTGAACTACGTAGCTATATTCTTTCACAACATTTCGCTTGAAAAGAAACTTAAAACAAATGATAAAATGAGTCTGACATCAGCTTTGAAGATGATCGAATCTTATTCGATTCCTTAATTTCTGTGGAGTTGGAAGTTACATAAAAAAAAGTAATGTGTATATTTAGCATGTGCATTGGTGCTTATGTGGTCTATGTGATTGTCATATACTCTTTTAGAAGAAAGTTAATCTATGCATATTATTTTAGCTTAAAACAATATGCTCTGGTTTATTTAAAGAGGATTTCAGAATATACCTCTCATAAAATTAATGAAAAACAGAGTTCAACTGCCAAATATCGGAACACAATCTTCACAATCTTGCACATTTTTTTATTTTGTTCTCTCTCAGACTTTTTCTGAATGAACTAAATTCACTCCTTCAAGAACTCCGGGGATAAAATGAGCCCTTGCTGGATAGCAGTAATTAAGCTGCGTTTTCGAGTTTAGGCTCGATCACTGTAATCATAAGTGTGCTGTAAATCTAAAAGTACTCTGCCTAATCGTCGGTAAACTCATGTCCTTGGAAATTGGAATTGTTTGTTACGTGAGACACGAAGTTATAAATTCGCATGAGATCATGAATCAGGTCGTAACTTCATTGCGAATTCATCTTAAGGATCGTGATCTTATTACTGACGTTTGGTACCGTAACCTTTCGAGGCATAAAGTTCCTTTTAGAACTTGAGCACCGCTCTACTTGTATTGTTTCGTCATAATGTTGCCTATCACAAGCGCATCCACTTGAATTTATAATCATCCACTTGATCTTATAATGTGTGAATAAATTGATACGTTTTAGGCAACAAATTTAATCAGTGTATTTAGTGACGAATTCTCTTTTTACCTCATTCGCAAATTCTTTCCCTCCTCTTCTGTGAGGGACAGACAGTAAAACATAAAAAAACTTGTGCTTTACGTGACATTTCCCCAAATGCCAATAAACTTTGTGAGAATGTTGGCACAGCTAATTTTTAAGAATAAGACAAGGACAGCACCGGCATCGTCAAAAGACACGAGAAAGAAAGTTGTGGCAGGAGAGAGAGAGAGAGAGAGAGAGAGAGAGAGAGAGAGAGAGAGAGAGACACACAGAGAGAGAGAGGGAATCATTTGAAGAAAGGCTATATGTATAAAACTATAGTTAATTTTGATTAAAGTCATTTATGTAAGGATAAACCGTGAACTCTTCACCCAGAATTTATATAAAAAAAAAGTTAATGGATCTAAAATCCATAGAATTAATGCGTCATCTCTGAACTGTGTTTATTAACAAACTATATGAAGTGATGTTGATAGACGTGTATTTAACACTTGTTCACGCTGAATCTAAGTCGTCAATCATTTCCTATAAGCCTTGCGACCCAATAATTTACCTTTGAAAATTACTGATCTCTTGTGTTCTACATCTGAAAGGGAATGCCGTTTGAGTGTTAAATGGGTTTTTTTTTCTAATAATGGGAAAAAAATATAAAGTAAAAACCCAAGTGAGGAAGAAATGTATCTTGAAGATGAGGGGTGTGCCTTGGCTCCGTAACCCGTCGTTCAGAATGATATATCCATTTTTTTTTTTTTTTTTTTTTTTTTTTTTTTTTTTAGCTGGAAGATTGTGCAGGAAGAGGTTTATTCCATCCCCGAGATGAC
>NC_087204.1:16499622-16522130 GCF_015104395.2 Macrobrachium nipponense | reverse complement strand
TGTGTATGTGTGTGTGTGTGTATTTAATAATATCTTTATTTCGGTTCAGGGCCGTATACAATGAATATACAAAATACACAGTAACATACACAATCTAGATATATGAGTCAACATGATAGGAAAAATGAGTAATCGGCACTTATCCACAAAATAGCTGAGGTAGCATAAAAGATAGTAATCATAATACTGGTAATAGTAATAATATTGGTGAGAAAAAAAAATGCATTGAGAGTTATAACAGTTAGTGCACAGATTATATAACTTAAATTTCAACTAGAGACCTTAGATGGTTACAGTAGTCAGGTCCAGAGGGCTAAATACATAAATTGAATGTATAAAAAAAACTTTAACTTGATAGTAATCACAGAAATAATGAAAAAATAAAATATCAGCAATAAATATAATAATGACAGAATCTGCGGGTGACATCTTGCTAATACAGAGATTAAGTCCTTTAGGGGACAAAGGCCTCATTTTCCCATCTTTCCCACAATTTAGATCTTCTTCTTGCTTCACTCCTTAGGATGCTTTGTATGAGCGAGTTGCCGCTTTTTCTCACTCGGGTTACCAGGCTGGACATTGTTCGCCTTACAATGATTTTTAAATTGTCCAGGTGGTTTTCTAAGAACATCTGTGTGGCGGAGTGGTAGCGTGGAGTGTCTGTGAGGCACAACAGTGATACGTCTCATGGTCTCTCGGGTATAGTTCGTCCAGACGGAACACCCATAGATACTGTAGCAGTACGAGCGGAGGAGCAGCAGTTTCACGTCTCGGTGACAGAAGGCAAACCTCCTTGCAATCATGTTGCCAGTTGCACATAGTTTACGACGCCTCTGTTCAATGTCTGCCGTATCTTTTAGGTCGTCGGTAATAATGTGACCCAAGTACGGAAATTCGCGCACAAATTCCAGCCGATGGGCCTTGGTTTCGTTGTAGATTATATCAAATTCCTCTGCATATTGGCGGCAAGTGTCGATGAGTCGTTGGAGGCCATGCACTGATGGGGAAAATCAGAACCATATCGTCGTGGCGTAACAGAGGTTGTTTTATAGTTTGTTTCATTGACAGTGCATCCGATTGGGAGTGAGTTCAGTTTGACATTCAAGGCATCTGTGTACGTATTAAACATGGTATGAGAGAGAATGCCCCCTTGCCGAAGCCCGTTTAGGGAGCCGAAGGTGTACGATAATACGTTGCCCCATTTGACACAGAATTGCTGTGTGGAGAACCAGCAATGTAAAATGCCAATTAGATATAGGTGTGTGCCCCTTTTATGAAGCTTCAGGAATAGCTTCAGGTAGTTTACTCTGTCAAATGCTTTTCTCACATCTACGAAACACAGGAAAACCGGCGATGCTGATGATAGGTAGTAGTTCAGCAATTCTTTCAGTATGTAGATGCAGGTGTCGGTTGAGTGGTTTGCTTTAAACCCGAACTGGTTGTCAGTGGTGTGTAGAAAGGGGAGAAGTCTCACAAGAAGAACCGACTCAAGTATTTTCGATGCGATCGTTGTGATTGCAATTGGCCGGTAGTTGCCAGGGTCAGCTGCATCCTTTAGCTTGTTTTTTATTAATGGTATCAAGTGAACTAAGAGTAGGGAGTCTGGAAGAAAGATTATTTTCAAGGAGATTATATGGTAAGTTTTTAAACTATGGTGCCCCACATTTTAAGGGAATATGCTTCCCGGCCATCTGAGCTGAATAACGCATGAAAACAAGGAAGACATTTCATCTCCCGGAAGATGAAAAGAATCACTTCCTTTACAGAGAGAACGCCGGCAGAAAATATGCTCCTTCCCAAAAAAGGAAAGGAAATGGAAGAATCATTTTGGACCAACTCCTGGTTCCTGGGGGATTTGATTTGATAACGTTATTTAGTTTCTGTGGCTCGAGAGATCAACTTTTGTCGGCAAAAATGGTTTGAGAGATGATGGATCCTCTTACTTTCAGGTTTACGATGCGGTAACATCGTTTTCGTGTTGACTGTTTTTGTTTAGTTGTGTGGGAATGAGCTTAATTATCGTCCCCGGTAGAGGGTTAGTGCCGTCAATACACCTCATGCGGTGCACTGCATGCATTACTTCAGATTCTTTGGAGCGAGCCTTCGGCACCTAGCTGCAAACCCCTTTCGTTCCTTTTACTGTACCTCCTTTCATATTCTCTATCTTCCATCTCACTTTCCACCCTCTACTAACAATTGCTTCAGAGTCAACTACTGTGATGTTTTCCTCCTGTTACACCTTTCAAACCTTTTACTGTCGATTTCAGTTTCAGCACTGAGTGACCTCATAGGTCCCTGTTTTTGGCCTTTGGCTTCAATTCTGTAATCAGTTCAATTCATTTAATTATCGACGGTAGAGTGGTCGTATTTGTGCATATTTTACACGTACAGGCGGTAAATAACGTGGACGTCTTTATATATACACATTTTGGGATTAGCCCCGAGGAGGAGGCACATGGTCTAATGTCAAATAGAATCTACTAAAGGGGTGGGGGAGGGGAGTATTTTAGCTGATGTATGCAATTGCAACGAATTAAAGCAATCATTCAGGCATTTGCGGAAGGATATTATATATCATTAAAGTGGTGGGGGGTGGGGGGCGTATAGAGGCGCAAAAAAAAAAAAAAAAAAAAAAAAAAAAAGTCGAGACCGACCGATCTTGAGGTCTGAGGCATCAACATTTGGAGATTTAAGGACAGTAAATCTTCCAAGAAATGTTAATGTTTACAAGGACACACGCTCCACATTACCGAATTCATTGGGGCTGAAAGGTATTGACAATAGCCGAATATTTTTACAGAATTATTCTGATTATTTTTTCTTTAAAATTATTCGGGTATCACGTTTTTTTTAAGAAGAACAAGAAGAAGAAGGAACTGATGAGTTAGTACTGAAGGTCGAAGCCTGGTAGTAGATCGATAATATAGCAGCAATATCAGAAATATAATGTGTTTTTGAAAAGTAAAAAATAAAAAAAAAGTAAGTAGCTTCATCATTCTCTCCTCACTAAGAACCGAGTTCAATCTCAACTTTCCCTTAGTGATGTTAGGTAATAATAAGAATTTATTCGGGGCTATCTTGACAGTTTACGAATCGTTTAGCAGTGATGACAAACGCAGAGAAAGAAATGGATGTGTCAGCAGTGAACGAACTCCCAAGGCTAAATAAATTTCAGGGGAAAAAAATGGAATTTCGCATATTATAAATTACGGAGCGAGACGCTGGAACAGAAGTATATATATTGCAACGAATTCCGGAGTTCCACAATGGCCTCGGAACGTATCAGGTAAAAGTGACGTTATCAGTAATTCATGGAGGACGTCAGAATGGAGAAAATATGGAGGCTTCCATTCTCCGTCCATTTTTACATTTTTCTGAGAACTGAGCATTCATTACCTGCCGAGTTTTGACGCCTATTTGCGAGGACATGGTAGGGACAGTTTCCAGCTATAGTAGTTCCTCGCTGGACGAGTGGTTTTCGCGCTCGGCTGCCAATCCGGTGGTCTGAAGTTCAATTCCCGGCTCTGTCAACGCGGAATCAGAGGAATGTATTTCTGGTGATTGAAATGCATTTCTCGATATAGTGTGGTTCGGATCCCACAATAAGCTGTAGGTCCCATTGCTAGGTTACCAATTGGTTTCTAGCCACGTGAAAATATCTAATCCTTCAGGCCATCCCTAGGAAAGCTGTTAATCAGCTCAGTAGTCTGGTTATACTAAGATATACTTACCTTTATCCAGCTAGACTACCTAAGGACATCTATTTCCAATTACTAGACTATAAAGCATTTTCATAGATCTTGATTTTTACATATAGATTTGCTTTATCTAGATTTTTTGGCATTATACCAAGCACTGGGGCAATCGAGGTCATTCAACGCTGAAATGGAAATTGACAGTACAAGGTTTGAAAGGTGTTACAGGAGGAAAACCTCAGAATCAATTGTTAGGATAGGATGGACAGTAAGATGGAAGAAAGAGAATATGAACGGAGGTACAGTAAAAGTAACGAAAGGGGTTGCAGCTAGGGGCCGAAGGGACTCTGCAAAGAACCTTATAAGTAATGCCTACATTTCACCGAATGAGGTGCACTGAAGCATAGAATGCCTTCAACGGAAATGGCTTCGTTTGCAGTTCTGGTTTCCAGTTCGATTAAGTGTCAACAGAATTACTTTTTCTGCTCATTCCAGGACCTGGAACCAGTAGCTCAAGATAAAAGAAGAGGACAAGAGGCGATGCGCCGGAATTGGTATTTTCCACCCAAACCTGTCTTGGCTTTATTCACTTCGGATATTTTTCGCTTACTCGGGGAGTAAGCCTACAAACTACTTTGTTGTTGTTGTTGTTGTTGTTGTTGTGGAAAAGCCTCAAAAGGTCTGAAGAATTTGTTTCACGTTGAGTTTAAGATACAGGATTTATAGGATAGGATATTTATGATTTATTTGTTAGAATGATAATGTAAAAAATAAATAATATGCATGTTAAAAATATAGCATATCTATTTTAATTTTCGTTGGTGAAGCAAGGCTCTATTTGACCCTAGATTTTAGCACATTCTAATTTACATTAAAAGTTAGGACTATAATGTTTACAAGGGGAAAATCTTGCATGAGGGGAAAATCTTGCATGAGGGGAAAATCTTGTAAGCTGGAGGTCGGATCACGCCTTGTTCCCTGTCACATTACTTACATTCATTTATGGAATAAATAATTGAAGGCTTTTAATTATTTTTTCAATACGTATAGCTTTGCTGGAACTCGAGATAACCAGATATCTGCAAGGGTCAGAGACTAGAAGGTGGAAAGAGACTTATAGGAGGAAACCATTTTACCAAATGTAGCCTTTGTTAAATTAGCCTCAATCAGTAACTGTCACACCGCAAGGTTAGCTTTGGAACTCCCTTCTCATCTCTGTTTTTCCACAACACTAATAGCATTCTATCCTTTAAGAGCCTTGGGCTGGAATAAAACGTGATTTTTAAGTATATCTACTCCTATTTTGGTGCAATTTATAAGTATCTACTCCTGTTTTGCTACAATTGATAAATATCTACTCCTATTTTCCTAAACTCTAAAAGTATCTACTCCTATTTTTCTGCAATTTATCAGTAGCTACTCCTATTTTGCTACAATTTATAAGTGTTTACTCTTATTTTCCTAAACTTTAAAAGTATCTACCCCTATTTTGCTAAAATTGATAAGTATCTACTTCTATGTTGCTAAAATCTTATAAGTATATACTCCTATTTTGATGAAATTTATAAGTATATGCTTCTATTTTCCTAAACTTTATAAGTATCTACTCCTATTTATGAGTATCTACTCGTATGTTGCTACACTTTATAAGTATCTGCTCCCATGTTGCTAAAATTGATAAGTATGTAATCCTATTTTGCTAATCTTTTTAAGTATCTACCCCGATTTTGCTGCGATTTATTATAAGTATCTACTCCTATGTTGCTAACCTTTATAAATATCTACTCCTATTTTGCTGCAGTTTATAAGTATCTTCTCCCATTTTTTCTCCCATTTTGCTACTTATAATCACATACAATTTACAGAAACCAATTACCGCCATCACTCAAAGTTTCCAAATTTTTCATAAAGAGATCCCAACTAACTGCTGTTGTAAATGTACAGTTCCCCTTCTGCTTCATTACCCATTTTTATGATTATAAACTCCCTGCACTTTCCGTAGAAAGGGGCGGTTTTCTGGGAGCGCAATTAGCTGACTGAGATTGCAAGTGACAGGGACATCTGGTGTTGATCATCTAGCGAAATGAGAATGATTATATATATATATATATTATTATATATATATATATATATTATATATATATATATATATATATATATATAATGACAAATGCCAGGTCTTTCGACTTACCGTCCTTTACTTAAGCAGTAAGTCGAAAAAGGCCTGGGACCACTCCATTGTCTCTCTTTCCTTCGTGGTATTAGTCTTTTTATATATTCATCACAATTCATATGTTCTTAATTCAGTTATGCACACACACACATACATACATACAGGCAGACCGACTGAAGCGAAGCTAGCTGTAGAAATATACAAAATTAAGCCATATTTTATAAATCCCTTAAAGAGATATCAAAAGACGAGTTTTATAAACGGCGTACTACTTGGCATTGTACCAACAGTTATGATTAAGAGTAAAAAAATATATGCTGAAGACACAGAAATTACCTTACAAATGCTGATAATGATATTGATGATGATTATAAAATACAGAGAGAGAGAGAGAGAGAGAGAGAGAGAGAGAGAGAGTTCCTTGCAGACCAAACATCAAAGGATCTGGAGAAGGAGATTTAGGTAAAAATCATGTTTTTCCTGAGATCAAAGAATCCACTTGCTCTTTCTAAGCCTCTCATTAACTTAGTTACGTAAGGTAATCACAATGGAAAATGAGGAGACGGCTGTTATTGAGAAATTACTCTCCGAATAAATGTAATTATTACAAATTTTCATTGTAATTGAATGGGTTCATTGGTTATAGTGTATCTTTATTGTGATTTCTCTAAGATGTGCTCCTAAACATAATTTAAACCTTGCTTCCATTTTTGTGTTAGTTTAAGGAATCTATGTTAACGCTTTTATTGTCGTGCTTCGTTGATTTGTAATGTAACAACTTTTTGTAAATATTATACATTGTGTTTTGAAATAAAAGAGCCAATGAGGTTATGTAAGGCGCTCACTAAAAAGATCACAGGATTGAAAACAAGTTCGATTGCATAACCGAGATCGCATTCTTTCACAAAAATCGGTAGTGGTAAAATAATCTTATAGGTCTTTCTTATTCCCGTTTTTAGCTCAGGTGAAGAAAACGTCATTAAGTTGAGAAAGTTTAATTGCGTATTTGGAAACAATGTATTTTATAGAACAGAAGAAAAATAGATCACCCCCCAAAAAAAATCAATAATAATAATAATAATAATAATAATAATAATAATAATAATAATAATAATAATAATAATAATAATAATAATAATAATAATAATGTATGACTCTTTCGATATGAAAGTAGCCTGTGTGATGCTAACAGCATGTGATCCCATAGAACCTTTTAGTCTTAAAAAGACCGCATTCACTTCCCGTCCTTTAGTCCTTAGCTGCTTTGGGACAGTAGTAGTGGGTTTGCTCTGCTCAATGTATTTGGAAAGCAAGCGGCCGAATTTGCATATGACACACTCCTGTGTAATATGTATTTGCTGGAATACTGGTTGAGCTCGAGACTGGAAGAGATTCTTGTAAAGGTTCTTATACCGATGATAATAGTTTTTTGTATTTCATCATTATTATTATTTTTTTTTTTTGAACTTTTATTTTGCATGTTCATTGTCACGATAAGAACAAAATGGTTAACAGAAGCGGTTCCAGAATAGCTGACACCAAGCAGTAACCATTAGGAAATGAAGTAAATACGGGGAATATAGAATAAATTCTTACTGATAGATGGCGCTGATATTAATGGTACTTGTTAATTGTCTGATGCCTATTGGTTTAAATTGCCAACATATTTTTTTTAAGTTAAAACGCAAGAGTGTACCTAAGGTAACCTTCGAAAGAAAAATTCTTATTAAAAGTGCATGGAAGATATGTAACTTCATCTGCATTAATATACAGATATATAAAAGAAAATTTTCGTAACTCTCTCTCTCTCTCTCTCTCTCTCTCTCTCTCTCTCTCTCTCTCTCCGATTCAAGCTAACTCAGTCTATTTTATGGCGTGCCTTAATATTCGTGCTTATATTTGAATGCAGTTTGCAAAACGAATCTCCCATTCAGGAAAATCTCGAGACTTTAGCGCGCAATCATTTTCCAGATTCCCCGCGCAAAGATTGGAAACCCCCGGAGGACGAGTGGGATAAAATCTGACCCACATCATCCCCCCCCCCACCCCCCCCACCCCAACATCCATCCCATTCCACCCCACCCCAGTCGGATTTACATGCAGGGTCTGCCTGCGCCGCTTTCTTCCTGCCAAAACATGGGTCATCAAGAGAGACATTGCTGGAAAAGCGTCTCTCGGATGGATGTCGTTTCCTGAACTGCAGGTAATCGGTCTAGCTTCGTC
Source organism: Macrobrachium nipponense (assembly GCF_015104395.2). Lineage (NCBI taxonomy): Eukaryota > Metazoa > Arthropoda > Malacostraca > Decapoda > Palaemonidae > Macrobrachium > Macrobrachium nipponense. The sequence continues at coordinate 16,514,039 of NC_087204.1, read as the reverse complement.
GCCTTTTTTTTTTTAAGTCGTTTTTCTCGACTTCTTTTTGTCTGGCATGTCTTCCTAAAATTGTTTGGATCTGTATATGATTGATACCTCGTTTACTTTAGAAAGTAATTCCCATTATAGTCATATTTCATGTCTATTATTCTTATCTATCTGGATTTCTTACTAAAGCTGGAATATTTAGAAGCATCCTTCATTATTTCTGGATCCAATACGACTGACGCACCTCTTCTGTATTCATTGTTACACTCATCTTTGCTTCAGGCTCCATGAATAGGAACTGGTAATCCCCCAATGGCATTCCTGTCTCATGACATGATATATACAATAAACGGATTTAGCAGTCTTTTAGAATATACATATAAATACTGCGAAGTAAGAATATATTATGTATGTGCGCACGCGAGGAAGTAATTCACAAGCCGCTATTTTCCGGCGTCAAACTTATGGATTTTTTTTTGGATCTCTATATCTCTTAAATATGCAATCAAGAGCCAACGGCAGGCTCAGTTGACAGAATGCTCCAGAATTTCTATAAGCAATCAGTTACGGAATAAATATTATTCCATATTTTTCAGCTGGAAGCTGGAAGACGGCGCCTTATTCCAGTCATGGAATTCGCAAAAAAAAAAAAAAAAAAAATGAATAAATAATAAAAATAAATCATTCCCCAGTTCTTCGTAAACGATCTCTCTGTGTCTGGAATTTAAATATGGAAAGTTTAAATTTGATATATGATTTCATATATGGGAAGTCGCTTTTTATTTTTTTTTTAATTGCCTAATCAAGCCAATTGCCGTCTGAGCAAATGATGCCACTTTGTTCCAGGAGCTGTTTCCTTGATTTGAGAGGACTCATTCTCAAAGAGAATTTCTTATTACATTCGTTTTACCGTAAACATTTAAGTTAGTCAAGCAAGAATCCTTTCCATAGGCCATTCGGATCTTTCTTTCTTACATCACAGTAATGGAAAAGTAATAAAATCAACCAATAGATCGTAATTCAGCATATATTTTTATATAGGAAGTAACTCGCTTTGCTTTCAGGAGTAGATGAAGTTTTCCTTTCTATTACAAAAACGAAAAACTTTCACCTTTCATAGATATTTGTGTTAAATACCTGATTGATTACTGCTCAGTTGAAATATTAGGCGTCCATCGATTCTCAACTTTAAACGTTAAAGCAGAAGTCTGGAAGATCTGCTTCCAGTGAAACGTTAAGCGGTAAGTAAACGTAATTATTATTTTAGAAAATGAATTATTTATAAATGGGTATGGAATGGATTTGTGTACAGGTGTGGGTGGGGTATAGTTCAGGCTCAGAGGTATGGATATATATATATATATATATATATATATATATATATATATATATATATATATATATATATATATATATATATATATATATATATTGTAATGGTCAGCCATGAGCTCCATACAGGTTCAAAAAAATTAAATTAAGAAAATTGATAATGGGTCTGGAAAGTCTGGTAGGGGCAGAGGCAACAACGGGAAAAGGACTTCAACAAAACTGCAAAATAACCTTAAAACTACTTTATTATAAAGTAACCTAAATTATTCACATATATACAAGTTAGTCAGGTCTGGTCCAAAAACATATACATTACCAAGTTAAATTAAATAGCAAACGAGTCAATAATAGATGCAGCAAAAAAAAGGGTTACTTAAATAAACAAACATCATAACGAACAGTAAACATAAACATCATAATGAACAGTAAACATATCAAATTGCAGTTAACACTTTTGTTAAATACTTTAGCTGCATCAAGAAACAACAAAAATCACGACAGCATAAACAAATGTACCAACAACTAAAATAATATAATGGTACAACCACCTTCATACATTACACATGGAAACCGTTAAGCAGCGTAAATCCATACAATATAGAAATGGTTAAACAGCATAAATGCACACATTGAAACACTAACAGCATAAATACCAATAGCTAAAAGGGTAACAGTATAAATTAAGCAGCATGAATACCAAATTACTTGCACAAAGTGACAAAGTAACAATAAAACATTATCTGGAGAATTACATTTAACATACCCTCGTGCAGTACAAAAAACACCACGACAATCTACACAAGAGATGTCAAGACCACGAAGGGTCCACGAGGACAAACAGCATTGAACTGCTGCACGATCATCGAAATACCCGCCCTATGACGGCCAACAGGAACATCTCCAAAAACACACAGATGATCGCCAGAGTCAAGGCAACAGCAAGTCTGCTGTCAAACAGGAACAACACCGTTCCTCCGATGGACAAGGTTCAGCCATCAAAACCATCCTCGAACTGCAGAGGGTCACAGGTAGCGAAATACCTTCAGTTCCAACATTCTCCAAGCTGCTATGCTGTCGAGATCCATACTCTCTGCTATCCCAAACCTGACTAAAATTAATAACAATTAACAATGCAAGGAGCAAAAGTCACCTCTTACAAAGAAAAGCAAGCACTACTGGGTAAGGAGGGCACCTTCAATAAGGGAACGCGAGAGAAAGATTGTTCCCGACAATAACAAGCACTGACCTTACATATATATATATATATATATATATATATATATATATATATATATATATATATATATATATATGTGTGTGTGTGTGTGTGTGTGTGTGTGTGTGTGTGTGTGTGTGTGTATGTGTGTGTACAGACATGCGTACATTGTGTCAAGTCTTCATAGCGTGTAGAAAAACATAGTCTACCAATGAATATGATATAATAAGCGAACCGCAACTCATACTTATAAATCATTAGTCAGATATGGACAGGTTTGCTTATATTCAGCGATAAAACGACGAGTTCCCATGGCACCCAAAGTCTTCATTAATCACCCTTTTGCGGATAAAATTCCTTTTTATCTTCCACCCCTAAAAAAACTATTTATCTAGCGGCGGTCAATTTTTTTCATTCATCCATTCCTTCCACTCTTTTCATATTAGTATCTCACCCAATAGATCGATTTCCTTTAGTTGTCGATATTCTGGTTCATTTTTTATACTAGTTTTTTTTTTTTTACAGTATTTTTTTCCCTTTATTCAGTCAAGAAGTTCTTAGGCCTGTTTCTGCATTTTTTATTCATATCCGTTTTTTAAGATTTCTTTGTTTCGTTTAGCTATACTGTTAATAGTTAAATGCCGATGTATTTATCTAGCTGTGGCAAATTGCATGTCAGACTAACCTCTCTGAACAGAATTTATCCTAATGCATTATATGAGGTGAGATCGTTCCTTGTAAATTCAACATATTCCCGATAGGCCTAGCAACAACGTTTGTAATCATAAGAAGTATGACATCATTTGTCTATGTAAGTCTAATATCGTTCTAAAGTCTTTTTTCACAGCGTTTATATAGCTCGCCTTTACTCCAACGAGTACAGTAATTTGAGCCTGGTCACTCATTTAATAGGATTTTTCGTTTTAACTTTACCCGGAGCCTTTTGCGAATATATTGGCTGGAGCGAAAAGTTAATCCAGATCAGACGGACTGGAAGGTTACTTATATTTCATCCAGTTGACGAAGGTAGGCTCAGGTCCTCTTTTGGGAACCTTTTCGATAATAAGTAGAGCCATTCTAACAAAGATCGTTTACAGCTTTGCAATTTTATGTAGAGACATCTTCGCTGTAAGCCAATTAAAATACCCAATACTTCCTTTTCAGTCCCGCGATTTCGCCTCAGTCCTGACAACGAGTAGCCAGAAGCTATTTGCTAAGAGCTTCTCGGAAAAGTCGTGAAGTTACTAACAAAGAGTACTTTTGCCTCCATCCCTTCCCCCCCTAAAGAGTTGTTTTTGACTGCCCGCCTCCCCCCACCCCCCCCCCCCCCCCCCCCCCCCCCCCCCCCCCCCCCCCCCCCACCCCCCCCCCCCCCCCCCCCCCCCCCCACAACCCACAACCCACCCCAACCTTCATCCTCTTGTTAATGTGATGAAGCACTTAGTGAGCGCGCATTTTAGTTTTCTGAGCCGTCTTTGTCTGTCCGCCCGTCCGCCCTCAGATCTAAAACAATACTGAGGCTAGTGGGCTGCAAATTGGTATTTTGATCATCCACCCTCCAATCATCAAACATACCAAATTGCAACCTTCTAGCCTAAGTAGCTTTTATTTTATTTAAGATTAAAGGTAGCCATGGATCGTGCATCTGGCAGCGTTTTCTGGAGCCATGGGACGCATCCTCACTCTACCGCATCTGGTGAATGAATTTCTCATGATTCCAGGTCTGTCGAGAATGGAGTGGAAGGAAGATCAACCACATAACTGAGAATGAAATATTTCAAGTACAGAACAATACTACCAGTTATAAAAATCGAGCAGTTGGCATTACGAAAGAGAATACGGCAAGGAAGGAATAGTTCACCATAGCTGCTGAATCCAATACAGAGAACTTAAGGTGAATGGTGATGAGGTGAGGAAAGGTTCTAGCAAAAAAATAAAAAAATAAATAAATAAATAAATAAATAGAATAACCCCCCCACCCCCCTTCCAAAAATAAAAAAAACTTCCTGGACCCCTACTGACCTTAAGGCATGCGAAATCAACAACGTAATCAGATCTCAAATCTTAATCTCTCTCTCTCTCTCTCTCTCTCTCTCTCGTGTCCGCCAGCATAAACCTTACCCAATTTGAAAACGTACATGATTGTCCAGATCATAAAACAGAAAACCGATTGCCGCAGAAATACAGGAAATAGGTGAATCCCTATTTGTAATAGGCGATATCCGGGGTAAATGGTGTGTAGTGCTATTTGATGAGTGCCTCTTTTGTAACACTGGAATCCAGCAGTAATTGCTCTACAGGGAGAGAGTTTTATTCGTGGCCATTGGGTCGTTTAATGGTTCTGGAAACATCCAGTCATGCCTTATTCTTTTGTATATATCAAGAGGACTCCTAACTTTGCTGAACTGATTTTTTTGGGGTATTATCTAATCGGACTTTAATATTAATCAAACTGACTTTTTAGTATTTTCTATTGCGCAAATACTTTCGCTACTAATTATATTGGTATTTGTATTGGTTAAGGTTACTAAAAGTAACATTAAAATGATTCATCAAGGCATTACTTTTAATATATATATATATATATATATATATATATATATATATATATATATATATATATATATATATATATATATATATAGTATATAGATATATATATATATATATATATATATATATATATATATATATATATATATATATATATATTATTAGGTACTTATTCACAATGACATAAATACAATCTAACGCCGTGGAAATACACATTTGGGCCATTGTGCAAGCCTGTATGTTGTTTATCGTGATTTATTTTGCAGCGTCAATGATATAAAGTTCTTATTTCATTATACATCAACTGTAAAAAAGTTTATAGTAAATGAACTCTGATTCGTAGTCAGCAATCTACCATTAAGTCTATCGTTCTGTTAATTTATGCACCCGCTATGGCAGCGAGAGACGTAGAATTTAAAGCGCTGTATAAACCAAGTAGCTGTCAAAATCTAGCTGTTTTGAGCTGTTTTCCTTATTGGTTGGCAGCGATGCTCACCTTTTATCAGATACAGTGTACCCAGTTGACCCAGATGATGTGGTTATTTGTGGCACCTGAACTGTAGCATAGAATGTTCATTGTTTTCAGAATTTTGTGTCCAGGTATTGTCTTTATATCATAGATTTCTTTACTATATACAAGAAATTATCGGTGACGAACAACCACTGCCGCATATTTCATCTCGCCCCCAAAAATTTTCTCTCCAAAATAAAAAAAATGAAATAATAATAAGATAAAACAATGAATCCGCTCGAAATATCTCTCCCTGTATTGGAAATGTTTCGTCAACGACCTTCCCTCAGTCACAACGTGAAAGTGGAATTTGCTGTATTCCCTGAGGAAAATCCCAGGACGCATTTCGGAACATCGTTTTACCCGAAAATCTTGACTTGGGGGAAAAATGTAAAAAATGGCCCCGTCATCGAAACGGAATCATTCCATCTTATCGTCATTACCACGGACGTGAATTCAACCGGACAATTATTTGGCCCAAGGATGATTCTGATTCCATTTCCTTCCTGGAATTTGGAAACTCATACTTATCGGGAGAATTCAGCAGAAGGTCCCAGATAATTTGGAGAGTGGACTGGAAAATCATGCTGGGCGAATGAGAGTTGTTGGAAATGAGGATGCATGTCTTTATTTTTTATCTCATGCCTGGAAGTAAATGACTTACAACGTCTCGTGCATTGCAAATTACGTTAGTTCAACGCAACGCATAATGATTTACTTCCTGCAGTTCGTTATCTGTTTTATTACTATTTAAAAAGTCATCCCTAATCTCTCATTTAGAATGTCGACGATCAAACAACTGGCCAGCAAGTTTACCATCGAGAACGAGGAAATCGTACCTCCCCCATGATACCACAATGGCATAAAATTTGCATATGGTTGCGTTTGTCTTTGGCTCGAATAAATAGGTTATGGATAAAGATGATTATATTAAGTTGATATCCATTGGTTCTAATAAAAAGTTTCTTTTTATGCCTTTAACATTTTAAGCTGTACAGAAACAACGTCTTGTTGATCAGTCTGAGGTTTTTACTCAGGAATACAGATTTGTGTCGAAAGGAGCCTATCACATAATTGCTTATGATTCTTGTTTTGGACACACACACACACACACACACACACACACACACACACACACACACACACACACACATATATATATATATATATATATATATATATATATATATATATATATAGTATATGGACATTTGTAGCTTAATGCTTATATATATGAATCACGGTGATGTGGTAAAACTTGTACACATATATAAACAAATGGAAGATGAAAAAAATGGTAACAGTAACAACATCACAAGGCGTCTCTCTACATGTTTATTACAGAAGACACTGTCGCTATGAAAAATAGTAAAACGCCATTGTTCCTTTTAGAAAGGGTCCAGAAGAACCTTCTTTTATGATCTTGGCAGCTGATCCGAACTGCTGACAGCTCCGTCAATTTCATGTCGCTGCAGATGGAAAGATCTTTTATGTCACATGACAAGGATCAGATGGGACTTCTTTGAGATAATAGTACTTTTTACAGCTGTCCCGTATAATATATCGACCGGTTCTATCGAAAATACACACACACACACACACACACACACACAAGGGTGAGTTTTTAACCCAAAATCTACTTATATTTGATCTATTTTTTATTTACTGTGATAAGTGAATTTTTAAGCTATATCCCTGAAATTGTCTCCTCCTGAAGAATCATATCGGCGCAATACTCGCCAATTGTAATAGCAGAGAGAAGGCAGTTATTAGAAAAATAGAGAAGGCTATTTACAAGTTGAATGCAGCTGATGCAGTAATATCTTTCATTAATATTATTATATCATTATTGGAGAAACAAATCACGGTTATGTAAATGTACATATATTTTTCAATTTAAAACTTTAAGGATAGCTTTCGGGAATCTGTTCGGTTGCCCTTATCAATCTGACACGTTGATATAGCACTCCAGCAAAGTAAACATAACATGAGTCAAACTAAGTGACTTGTTTATAAAATGTATACATTTAAATATATGTACATTTACATAACTGTGGATTTGTTTCTCCACTTGAAGACTCGTGGTACTAAGTGGATTTGATTATTATTATTATTATTATTATTATTATTATTATTATTATTATTATTATTATTATTATATTATTTTATTATAAGGCGTGGTCATATACACCTTTGAAACGCTAAATTAAACAATCCTTCTTAAAAACAGGCACCTTTTTTCGATTAAGATCCTAACAAATATATGAAAGCGCTTTATTATGAATTTTGCTACAACACTTATCTATGATTCCCTTGATCAAGCGCTTATAGATAGATTGACGCTTTATCAGGACGAATGATCTTGTATGCTTAGATAATTAAAGAAATTACCACTAAAACAACAAAAGTGCAATCCCGCCCAGAAATATGATTTAATCGTTAAAAGAAACGCAGGTACTGACGCTGATTTGATATATCTTCAGGAAAATGTATTAACCAGGACGTTGCAATCGTTAATGGTTACAAAAGTGATGAGCGGCGGAATGGCGCAGTAATTAGGCCGACAGTAATTAGGATGACTGTGATTATGAAATATATATGCATGGAAGTAGCAGAGGAAGTAAGATACACTGATGACGGCATCAAGGCCAGGTGGTAATTAAGTGGGTAGTAATGCTAATGTGCTGTCATGGAACTTTTTTTTCATCTTTTATTTAAATTATCTAATGTAAGTAATACATTATTTATGATATATATGTTGTGAGAGAGAGAGAGAGAGAGAGAAGAGAGAGAAGAGAGAGATGAGAGAGAGAGAGAGAGAGAGATACTGGATTTTAGCGTAATTCCAGCAACTATCCCAGGGGTTTGTTTGCTCGCCAATGGTAACAGTGATTTATTGCAGAGAATTGCAAAATATTTGGGCCTAAGTTTAAATCAACAGGAACAAAAATTGAAGGATCATAATTGCAGACTCGTAAATCAGGAGTTGAAATCACAGTATGACATTTTATGTTTATAAAGTGAATCGATACCATATGTATCAAGCGACTTATATGCACGGAATTAAAAACAATGAATTTTTCTTTTTAAATCTACATTTAATATCAAACTAATAATGTAGAGATATTCAACAATAAATTAAATACACTTTCTACGGACCAAGTACGCTAACGGTAATTAATTGATGGAACTACGCATGAAATAAATTAGAATTTTGGCGAATACTAAAGAGCTTCGAAATCCCTATGGGTCACAAGCTGTTTGGAATCGTATTCGATAATTAGATCGCTGCTGAGAATTGCTGGGGGTAATTCCCGGGCCACTGGATTCTAGGTTCTGAAATCACAACAAATTCCTCAACTTCAGTTACTGTCAGTTTTGATCTCATGAAACACCAAGCGACGTGTTTGAATATGTATTCCGAGGTAGAGCCAATTAGATATTAAGGTAAAATTTTAGCTTAATGCGTGTGTGTGTGTGTGTGTATATACATATATATATATATATATATATATATATATATATATATATATAAGAAAGCAGTATTTTCCTCTTGTTCTAATCCTTCAAAGGGAGTAGTCAAGCATCTCGTGTCGATAGGACTCCCCGGCTTGCGTATCCTACGTGCTGAAGGAAGTGTCCTCCCATTTCCTTTGATAATATTTCCCCCCCCTCCCACAAGTTTATGTGGGCTTCCCATTAAGGCGAATGCTTCGCTGATGCTGTCAAAGTTACCTAGAAATGTTTATCCTTAAATCATTCTCCTCCTCAGTGCGTAATTCGTCTTGCTTTCTGTTTTGATGAAGGGGAAAAAAGATCGGTTTCAGTTAGTGGGAAGGGGAAGGACTCGAAATATATTGACGCCTGCGAACGAAGAAGAAACCCCATCCAGACCTAATTTATCTATTTGTTTATGTAGAATGAACTAGCTATATTCTTTCACCAAATTTCGCTCGAAGAGAAACTAAAAAGAAATTATAAAATGGGTCTGAAGTTAGCTTTGAAGATGATTAGATCTTATTCGATTCCTTAATTTCTGTGCAGTTGGACGTTACAGAAAAAATATATCGTGTTTACTGAAAAAAGTAATGTGTATATTTAGCATGTGCATTGGTGCTTATGTTTCTATGTGCATTTATGTGCGCATACTCTTTTAGAAGGAAACTAATCTATGCATATTATTTTAGCTTAAAACCAATATTCTCTGGTTTATTTGAAGAGGAATTCAGAATATACCTCTCATAAAATTAATGAGAAGCAGAGTTAAACTGCCAAGTATCGGAACACAGTCCTGCATTTTTTTTTTTTTTTTCTGAATGAACCAATTCACTCCTTCAAGGAACTCCTTGTACAAAATGAGCCGCGCTAATCGCAGTAATTAAGCTGCGTTTTCAAGTATAGGCTCAATCCCTGTAATCATAATGCGCGCTTAATCGAAAAGTATTCTGCCTAATCGTCGGTAGTCATGTCCTTGGAAATTGATCCTGGAATTGTTTGTTACGTGAGACCAGAAGTTTTAAACTTCCGCACGAGATCATGAGTCAAGTCGTTACTTCATTGCTTATTTCATCTTAAGGAACGTGATCTCATTACTGACGTTCGATACCGTAACCTTTTGAAGCATTTTGAAGTTTCGTTTAGAACTTGAGTCTGCATTGTTTTCGTCATAATGTTACCTATCCACTTGATCTTATAATCATCCATTTTATCTTATAATGTGTTGTGAATAAATTGATACGTTTTAGGCAACAAATTTAATCAGTGTGTATAGTGACGAATTCCTCCTTTTACCTCATTCGCAAATTCTTTCCCTCCTCTTCTGTGAGGGACAGACAGGAAAACATAACAAACTCGTGCGTTGTGTGACATGTCCCCAAATGGCAATAAACTTTGTGAGAATGTGGGCACAGCTAATTTTAAAAAGAAAGACAAGGACAGCACCGACATCGTCAAAAGACACGATAGAGAGAAAGATGTTGGCAGGAGAGAGAGAGAGAGAGAGAGAGAGAGAGAGAGAAATCGTTTGTGGAAATGATATTCATGTAAATCTATAGTTAATTTGACTAAAATAATTTAATTAGGACAAAACAATGAACTCTTCATCCAGAATTATATATGAAAAAAAGTTACTGGATCTAAAATCCATAGAATTAATACGTTTTCTCTGAACTGTGTTTATTAACAAATTATGTGAAGTGATGCTCTCATTTAATAGATGATAGACGTGTATTTAACACTTGTTCACGCTGAATCTAAATCGTCATCATTCCAGTATAGCTTGCTGACCCAATATATTTACCTTTCAAATTCTGATATCTTATGTGTTACATCTTGACAGGTAATGACGTTGAGTTGAATGTTATCTTTGTTTTTATTATAATGAAAAATATATATATAAAGTAAAACAGGTGAGGTATAAAACGTATCCTTTTGAAGTTGAGTATTTGGCTCCGTAACACGTCTAACAAATGATATGTACATTCGTCTCCTTACTCATAAGAGTAAAATAATGGTAATGTTATACGTTTCTTCAGATCGTTACATATAATTATTAACAGCATTCCCCACAGGCACAGACTCTCAACTATAAATCTATACACTCACAACAGAAATAAAATCTCTTCTATATACAATTTTTAGGTACAGATGAAGAAAGCGTTCGCAGTCGACCTCCTCTGAGATCTATTCGGACCACAGATACCATTTTGCATCCATCCCACAACACCGAGCGATCATCTGGCTTGGCAAGGGGTCGTAAAAATAGCTTTATGCCCATTTTGGGCTCCCGGATGTAGCCGATCTGACCATGATACTTTATCCGCGTCTTCGAGGAAGCGGTATTTCGTCCGCGGATTTGGAAAGGACGGAGAGAGAGAGAGAGAACTTTATCTGTTAATCTGGATTGTTTAGCTTTTATTTTTCCATTCTCTTACATTATGAATTGAGACTCCGATGCCAAACTAGTGCTATTTGCTTTGTTAAATACTACTATGAGATTCAGGGCTTCTGTAACACGGTTTTTTCGTAATAACTTTTTATCTATGCATTTCATAAATATCACGCTTATTCAGAATACATATTATATCAACACATAAATTTTGAGTGTATTCTGCACTACGTAGGTTGAATAAATTTTGGTACTTATGATGTAAAAGTGACCTTTTTTGAAGGACGGGCAACTTACTCAGAGAAAAGGTTTCGAACGCACTCGTTACGTAACTTATGACATCATTTCTTCCCTCTTTCTCGATGGATGATTGGGCTATACGTAACGAAGGCTAAAACCTGGCAACAATGACATACAAAATTTAAATACAAGCAAAGCATTACACCTTTATGAACTCTGGAACCTCTCCACTGATAATTGTCATAATGAACAAACCAACAAAATATGTTGATAAATACAAAAACAGTTCGATTATTAGTCTAACTCTCAAAATAAGTTTCCAAAGAAATTACAGTCTACTTTATAGGTCACAATCAGATTGACAAGATGTAGGGAATAGTTGGTAATTACCAAAAACACAGTAGACAAGCTTGATTTGATAACTGCTATATCCAATGTCAAGCAATTTTTATTTATTGGCTATCTACCTATTTACTGAAAAAAATAGCCGGTACCGTATATTGGCTTTAAACCTTCACCAATAATTATCGTCAGAATGGGTGACTTCATGAGGCTCCACCCACTTTCGCCTCGTTATAATCAGGGTAACACTGAAGGCTACCATGGGCATTGTTGGATTAGAAAATTTAACTTCTGGTATAAAAACTAATTTCTCGAGTAGTTGTAAGAAGTGCTAAATGATCCTCAAAGATCCCAGCAGTTGGCCTAAAACGTTCTTTAATTCATGTAGATTATGCTATTACTGTTGCGGCACTACTGCTACAGTAGTATTACTACGCTAGCACTGATACCCCACACATCTATGTATCGTTCCGCCATTCATAAAGTCTTGCGGTTTCAGAGCCGATGGCATTTCTGTCTGGTGGATGGGCGGGGCAACATTTAGTCAAAAGGTGTTTGTTTACCTTGCTTACGTAATGAATGTTTTTTTCGACTCTTGGCTCGTAATCATTGGCCATGGCGTCGGCTAGATCATTTTACTCTATAAAAATTAAAACTATCGGGTTTAGGTTATTGATAATGCTGACAAAAAATTTGTGTGTGGTTGTAAAATGTACATATGTCAACTTTCAGCTACATCGATGCTTTGACAAGGAGCAAAGTCCAAAAAACCGTGTTACAGAGACCCTGAATCTCATAGTAAGAGTACTAATGAATCAATTCTATAGTAAAAAGGGTCGTCTCTCCAATAGTCTTTCTTCAATGTACATTAGCTCAAAAAGTTATCTCTACAATAGTCGCTCTTCAGTGTATACTAGCTCAAACGATATCTCTCCAATAGTCGTTCTTCAATATATATTAGCTCAAAATGCTATTACTCCAATAGTCGTTCTTTAGTATTATCTCAAAAAGTTATCTCAATAGTCGTCTCGGGTTATATTACCTCAGTTTTATCAGTAGTCGTCTTCAGAGTATTAGATGAAAAATTTATCTTTCCAATAGCGTCCAGTATTAGGTCAAAAAGTTTTATCTCTCCAATAGTCTTTATCCAGTGCATATTAGATCAAATAAGTTATCTCTCCAATAGTCATTCGTTAGGGTGTACCCTAGCTCATATTGATCTCTCCAATAGTCGTTATTCAGTGTGTATTAGCCGTGACCTTTGACCCCAAACAAGCAAGAACAACAATTTCTACCCAGCGAATCGAATAGCCGACCCCTGTCACGTCTTCATCTCCAACAGTCTTTGATTTTCAGCTTGATGAGTCTAACCCTCTCAGTTTCTGAATCCCCATTGAAATTGATACTAATCACCCTTTTATCTGACGAGGACAAGAAAAACGTGGATTAACAGTGTTGCACTGTAGATGCGAACAATGTTATTTGAACGACCCCTTGTGCGCTGGGAAGGAAGGGACACTTACAGAAAAAAGCGCCTCAGTGGCGTGATCGGTATGGTTGGCCTGCCACCTCGGTGGCCGCGAGTTCAATTCTCGGGTATTCCATTGAGGTGTGAGAGATGTGTATTTCTGGTGATAGAAGTTCACCCTCGACGTGGTACGGAAGTCACGTAGAGCCGTTGGTCCCGTTGCTGAATAACCACTGGTTCCATGCAACGTAAAAACACCATACAAACAAACAAACAAACAAACAATTAGAGAATTAGCTTTGTTTTCTGGATTTCCTCTCCTCTTCGTTGTTATTTTCTTCCTCTAAGTTTTTTTTATATATACATCAGAGCGCAGGACTTATCCGATAAGCTTGAATTACCCAAGGCGTCTTGTAAAGCCTACTAACCTTATCCATACCATAAATTACCGTTTTCAAACTCCTGAATATTAGTGAATGCGAAAGATCATCAATACCTTAGACTCTTTAAGTGATTTTCCCACCAAAACCTCCCGTTTTCCATCGCATTTATCAATGAGTCCCTTCTTACTATAGTACATTCACACCAACTGTGCATCTGATGCCTAGGCCAGTCCCTTACGACGCTCATGATTGGCTGTTGATAAGCCAACCACAGGGCTGGAAACTGTCAGTCTCTCGAGAGCGTTCACATAGGCAGGATGTAGGTTCCACTTCTGTGAGGGATACTTTTGAATGAAGTAATCCATCAGGAGAAGATGGAACATAACATCCTCGCCTATGCGAACTCCGCGAAGAGAGTTTGAACTTTCCAAGCCTATGATTGGGGCTTATCAACCAGCCAATTCAGGGACTCGGCCCTAGGGACAAGGGAACATAAGGGTGATGTG
>NC_087204.1:16473361-16499122 GCF_015104395.2 Macrobrachium nipponense | reverse complement strand
TATATGTGTGTGTGTGTGTGTGTGTGTGTGCGTGTGTGTGTGTGTGTGTTTGTTTGTATACAGACATGCGGACATTTTTGCAAGTCTTCATAGCATGAAGAAAAAACTAGTCTACTAATGAATATAATAAGCGAAACGCAACTCATTCTGATATCATTAGTCAGATATGGACAGGTTTCTATTTATATTCAGCGATAAACGACGAGTTCCCATGACACCCAAAAATCTTCATTAATCACCCATTTGCGGATAAAATTTCTTTTTATCTTCCACTCCTAAAAAAACTATTTATCTAATGGCGGTCAAATTTTTTCGTTCATCCATTCCTTCCACTCTTTTCATATTAGTATCTCACCCAATAAATCGATTTCCTTTAGTTGTCGATAGTCTGGCTCATTTTTTATACCAGAGCTTTTTTTTTACAGTAATTTGTTCTTTATTCATTCAAGAAGTTCTCAAGCCTGTTTCTGCATTTTTTATCCTTATCGGTTTTTTAAGATTTCTTTGGTTCGTATAGCTAAACTGTTAATAGTAATGCCCATTTATTATGTTGTGGTAATTTGCATGTCAGACTAACCTCTCGGAGCAGAATTTATCCTAATGCATTATATGAGCTGAAGATCGTTCATTGCAAATCCAGTATATTCCCGATAGGCCTAGTAATAACATTTATAATCACAAGAAGTATGACATCATTTGTCTGTGTAAGTCTGATATCGTTCTAAAGTCTTTTTTCATAGAGTTTATATATCTCGCCTCTACTCCAACGAGTATAGTAATTTGAGTCTAGTCACTCATTTAATAGGATTTTTCGTTTCAACTTTACCTTTTTGCGAATATATTGGCTGAAGCGAAAAGTGAATCCAGATCAGACGGACTGGAAGGTTACTCATATTTCACCGAGTTCACGAAGGTAGGCTCAGGTCCTCTTCTGGGAACCTTTTCGATAATGAGTAAAGCCATTCTAACAAAGATCGTTCACAGCTTGGCAATTTTATCTAGTCTTTGCCGTAAGCCAATTAAAATATCCAACACTTCCCTTTCAGTCCCTGGATTTCGCCTCAGTTCTGACAACGAGTAGCCAGAAGCTCTCTGCTAAAAGCTTCTCGGAAAAGTCGTGAGGGTACTAACAAAGAGTACTCTTTCCTTTATCCCTTTCCCCCCTTAAGAGTTTGTTTTGATCCCTCCGCCCCCACCCGGCCCCACACCCCACCCACACCTCATCCTCTCGTTAATGTGATGAAGCACTTAGTGAGCGCGCATTTTAGTTTTCTGTAAAAGTAAGCTGTTGAGCCGTCTTTGTCTGTCCACTCGTCCGCCCTTAGATCTAAAACACTACTGAGGCTAGAGGGATGCAAATTTGTATGTTGATCATCCACCTTCCAATCATCAAACATACCAAATTGCAACCCTCTAGGCAAAGTAGCTTTTATTTTATTTTATTTTACAGGTAGCCAATGATCGTGCATCTGGCAGCGTTTTCCGGAGCCATGGGACGCATCCTCACTCTACCGCATCTGGTGAATGAATTTCTCATGATTCCAGGTCTGTCGAGAATGGAGTGAGTGGAAGGAAGATCAACCACATAACTGAGAATGAAATATTTCAAGTACAGAACAATACTACCAGTTATAAAAATCGAGCAGTTGGCATTACGAAAGAGAATACGGCAAGGAAGGAATAGTTCACCATAGCTGCTGAATCCAATACAGAGAACTTAAGGTGAATGGTGATGAGGTGAGGAAAGCTGTTAGCAAAAAAATAAAAAAATAAATAAATAAATAAATAAATAGAATAACCCCCCACCCCCCTTCCAAAAATAAAAAAAACTTCCTGGACCTCTACTGACCTTAAGGCATGCGAAATCAACAACGTAACCAGATCTCAAATCTTAATCTCTCTCTCTCTCTCTCTCTCTTTCTCTCTCTCTCGTGTCCGCCAGCATAAACCTTACCCAATTTGAAAACGTACATGATTGTCCAGATCGTAAAACAGAAAACCGGTTGCCGCAGAAATACAGGAAATAGGTGAATCCCTATTTGTAATAGGCGATATCCGGGGTAAATGGTGTGTAGTGCTATTTGATGAGTGCCTCTTTTGTAACACTGAAATCCAGCAGTAATTGTTCTACAGGGAGAGAGTTTTATTCGTGGCCAATGGGTCGTTTAATGGTTCTGGAAACATCCAGTCATGCCTTATTCTTTCATATATATATCAAGAGGACTCCTAACTTTGCTGAACTGAATTTTTTTGGGGTATTATCTAATCGGACTCTAATATTAATACAAACTGACTTTTAGTATTTTCTATTGCGCAAATACTTTTGCTACTAATTATATTGGTATTTGTATTGGTAAGGTTACTAAAAGTAACATTAAAATTGATTCATCAAGGCATTTACTTTAATATATATATATATATATATATATATATATATATATATATATTATATATATATATATATATATATATATATATCGAGCTACAATGTCCTTTAATATCTAATTCGCTCTACCTCGGAATTAATATATTTTCATATATGCTTAACCGAAGGGGATTTTTTTCTCGATAATAGACTTGCCTGGATCGGGGCGCGATCCCGGGATCCTTTCAAATCCAGGAACGTCAGTGAAGCTTTTACCTACTACACTACCGCGGTAGTGTAGTAGGTAAAAGCTTCACTGACGTTCCTGGATTTGAAAGGATCCCGGGATCGCGCCCCGATCCAGGCAAGTCTATTATCGAGAAAAAAAAAAAAAAAAAAAAAAAAAAAATTCCCCTTCGGTTAAGCATATATGAAAATATATTAATTCCGAGGTAGAGCGAATTAGATATTAAAGGACATTGTAGCTCGATATATGTATATAAATCACGGAAAAGTGATATGACTTATATGTATATATATATATATATATATATAATATATATATATATATATATATATATATATATATATATGTATATATATATATATACATATATATATATATATATATATATATATATATATATATATAGATATATATCATATATATTAGGTTACTTATTCACAATGACATAAATACAATCTAACGCCGTGGAAATACACACTTTGGGCCATTGTGCAAGCCTGTATGTTGTTTATCGTGATTTATTTTTGCAGCGTCAATGATATAAAGTTCTTTCCATTCATACATCAACTGTAAAAAAGTTTATAGTAAATGACCTCTGATTCGTAGTCAGCAATCTACCATTAAGTCTATCGTTCTGTTAATTTATGCACCCGCTATGGCAGCGAGAGACGTAGAATTTAAAGCGCTGTATAACCAAGTAACTGTCAAAATCTAGCTGTTTTGAGCTGTTTTCCTTATTGGTTGGCAGCGATGCTCACCTTTTATCAGATACAGTGTACCCAGTTGACCCAGATGATGTGGTTATTTGTGGCACCTGAACTGTAGCATAGAATGTTCATTGTTTTCAGAATTTTGTGTCCAGGTATTGTCTTTATATCATAGATTTCTTTACTATATACAAGAAATTCTCGGTGACGAAAACCACTGCCGCATATTTCATCTCGCCCCAAAAAATTTTCTCTCCAAAATAAAAAAAAATGAAATAATAATGAGATAAAACAAAGAATCCGCTCGAAATATCTCTCCCTGTTTATTGGAAATGTTTCGTCCAACGACCTTCCCTCAGTCACAACGTGAAAGTGGAATTTGCTGCATTCCCTGAGGAAAATCCCAGGACGCATTTCGGAACATCGTTTTACCCGAAAATCTTGACTTGGGGGAAAAATGTAAAAAATGGCCCCGTCATCGAAGCGGAATCATTCCATCTTTATCGTCATTACCACGGACGTGAATTCAACCGGACAATTATTTTTTGGCCCAAGGATGATTCTGATTCCATTTCCTTCCTGGAATTTGGAAACTCATACTTATCGGGAGAATTCAGCAGAAGGTCCCCAGATATTTGGAGAGTGGACTGGAAAATCATGCTGGGCGAATGAGAGTTGTTGGAAATGAGGATGCATTGTCTTTATTTTTTATTTCATGCCTGGAAGTAAATGACTTAAAACGTCTCGTGCATTTGCAAATTATGTTAGTTCAACGCAACGCATAATTGATTTACTTCCTGCAGTTCGTTATCTGTTTTATTACTATTTAAAAAGTCATCCCTAATCTCTCATTTAAGAATGTCGACGATCAAACAACTTGGCCAGCAAGTTTACCCATCGAGAACGAGGAAATCGTACCTCCCCCATGATACCACAATGGCATAAATTTGCATATGGTTGCGTTTGTCTTTGGCTCGAATAAATAGGTTATGGATAAAGATGATTATTTTAAGTTGATATCCATTGGTTCTAATAAAAAGTTTCTTTTTATGCCTTTAACATTTTAAGCTGTACAGAAACAACGTCTTGTTGATCAGTCTGAGGTTTTTACTCAGGAATACAGATTTGTGTCGAAAGGAGCCTATCGCATAATTGCTTATTGATTCTTGTTTTGGACACACACACACACACACACACACCACACACACACACACATATATATATATATATATATTATATATATATATATATATATATACATATATATATATATATATATATATATATATATATATATAGTATATGGACATTTGTAGCTTAATGCTTATATATATGAATCACGGTGATGTGGTAAAACTTGTACACATATATCAAATAAAGGAAGATGAAAAATGGTTAACAGTAACAACATCACAAGGCGTCTCTCTACATGTTTTATTACAGAAGACACTGTCGCTATGAAAAATAGTAAAACGCCATTGTTCCTTTTAGAAAGGGTCCAGAAGAACCTTCCTTTTTATTGATCTTGGCAGCTGATCCGAACTGCTGACAGCTCCGTCAATTTCATTGTCGCTGGCAGATGTAAAAATCTTTTATGTCACATGACAGGATCAGATGGGACTTCTTTGAGACAATAAAGTACTTCTTACAGCTGTCCCGTATAATATATCGACCGGTTCTATCGAAAATACACACACACACACACACACACACACACACACACACACACACACACACAAGGGAGTTTTTAACCCAAAATCTACTTATATTTTGATCTATTTTTTTATTTACTGGTGATAAGTGAATTTTTAAGCTATATCCCTGAAATTGTCTCCTCCTGAAGAATCATATCGGCACAATACTCGCCAATTGTAATAGCAGAGAGAAGGCAGTTATTAGAAAAATAGAGAAGGCTATTTACAAGTTGAATGCAGCTGATGCAGTAATATCTTTCATTAATATTATTATTATCATTATTGGAGAAACAAATCCACGGTTATGTAAATGTACATATATTTTTCAATTTAAAACTTTAAGGATAGCTTTCGGGAATCTGTTCGGTTGCCCTTATCAATCTGACACGTTGATATAGCACTCCAGCAAAGTAAACATAACATGAGTCAAACTAAGTGACTTGTTTTACATTTAAATATATGTACATTTACATAACTGTGGATTTGTTTCTCCACTTGAAGACTCGTGGTACTAAGAGGATTTGATTATTATTATTATTATATTATTATTATTATTATTATTATTATTATTATTATTATTATTATTATTATTATTATAAGGCGTGGTCATATACACCTTTGCAACGCTAAATTAAACAATCCTTCTTAAAAACAGGCACCTTTTTTCGATTAAGATCCTAACAAATATATGAAAACGCTTTATTATGAATTTTGCTACAATACTTTATCTAAGATTCCCTTTGATCAAGCGCTTATAGATATGATTGACCGCTTTATCAGGACGAATGATCTTGTATGCTTAGATAATTAAAGAAATTACCACTAAAACAACAAAAGTGCAACTCCCGCCCAGAAATATGATTTAATCGTTAAAAGAACTCAGGTACTGACGCTGATTTATCATATCTTCAGGAAAATGTATTAACCAGGACGTTTGCAATCGTTAATGGTTACAAAAGTGATGAGCGGCGGAATGGCGCAGTAATTAGGCCGACAGTAATTAGGATGACTGTGATTATGAAATATATATGCATGGAAGTAGCAGTGGAAGTAAGATACACTGATGACGGCATCAAGGCCAGATGGTAATTAAGTGGGTAGTAATGCTAATGTGCTGTCATGGAACTTTTTTTTCATCTTTTATTTAAATTATCTAATGTAAGTAATACATTATTTATGATATATTATGTTGTTGAGAGAGAGAGAGAGAGAGAGAGAGAGAGAGAGAGAGAGAGAGAGAGAGAGAGATACTGGATTTTAGCGTAATTCCAGCAACTATCCCAGGGGTTTGTTTGCTCGCCCAATGGTAACAGTGATTTATTGCAGAGAATTGCAAATATTTGGGCCTAAGTTTAAATCAACAGGAACAAAAATTGAAGGATCATAATTGCAGACTCGTAAATCAGGAGTTGAAATCACAGTATGACATTTTATGTTTATAAAGTGAATCGATACCATATGTATCAAGCGACTTATATGCACGGAATTAAAAACAATGAATTTTTCTTTTTAAATCTACATTTAATATCAACTAATAATGTATAGATATTCAACAATAAATTAAATACCACTTTCTACGGACCAAGTACGCTAACGGTAATTAATTGATGAACTACGCATGAAATTAAATTAGAATTTTGGCGAATACCTAAAGAGCTTCGAAATCCCTATGGGTCACAAGCTGTTTGGAATCGTATTCGATGATTAGATCGCTGCTGAGAATTGCTGGGGGTAATTCCCGGGCCACTGGATTCTAGGTTCTGAAATCACAACAAATTCCTCAACTTCAGTTACTGTCAGTTTTGATCTCATGAAACACCAAGCGACGTGTTTGAATATGTATTCCGAGGTAGAGCCAATTAGATATTAAGGTCAATTTTCTTAAGCTTAATATATATATATATATATATATATATATATATATATATATATATATATATATATATATATATATATATATATAAGAAAGCAGTATTTTCCTCCTTGTCTAATCCTTCAAAGGGAGTAGTCAAGCATCTCGTGTCGATAGGACTCCCGGCTTGCGTATCCTACGTGCTGAAGGAAGTGTCCTCCCCATTTCCTTTGATAATATTTCCCCCCCCCCCCCCCCCTCCCACAAGTATGTGGGCTCATGTTAAGGCGAATGCTTCGCTGATGCTGTCAAAGTTACCTAGAAATGTTTATCCTTAAATCATCTCCTCCTCAGTGCGTAATTTCGTCTTGCTTTCTGTTTTGATGAAGGGGAAAAAATATCGGTTTCAGTTAGTGGGAAGGACTCGACTATATTGACGCTTCCAGAGTCTTGATAGACTAACATAAAATTTTGCCACACTTGAGGAGCCTGCGAACGAAGAACCCCCATCCAGACCTAATTTATCTATTTATTTATGTAGAATGAACTAGCTATATTCTTTCACCACATTTCGCTCGAAGAGAAACTAAAAAGAAATTATAAAATGGGTCTGAAGTTAGCTTTGAAGATGATTAGATCTTATTCGATTCCTTAATTTCTGTGCAGTTGGACGTTACAGAAAAAATATATCGTGTTTACTGAAAAAAGTAATGTGTATATTTAGCGTGTGCATTAGTGCTTATGTTTCTATGTGCATTTATGTGCGCATACTCTTTTAGAAGGAAACTAATCTATGCATATTATTTTAGCTTAAAACCAATATTCTCTGGTTTATTTGAAGAGGAATTCAGAATATACCTCTCATAAAATTAATGAGAAGCAGAGTTAAACTGCCAAGTATCGGAACACAGTCCTGCAATTTTTTTTTTTTTTTTTTTCTGAATGAACCAATTCACTCCTTCAAAGAACTCCTTGTACAAAATGAGCCCGCGCTAATCGCAGTAATTAAGCTGCGTTTTCAAGTATAGGCTCAATCCCTGTAATCATAATGCGCGCTTAATCGAAAAGTATTCTGCCTAATCGTCGGTAGTCATGTCCTTGGAAATTGGTCCTGGAATTGTTTGTTACGTGAGTCAAGAAGTTTTAAACTTCCGCACGAGATCATGAGTCAAGTCGTTACTTCATTACTTATTTCATCTTAAGGAACGTGATCTCATTACTGACGTTCGATACCGTAACCTTTTGAAGCATTTTGAAGTTTCGTTTAGAACTTGAGTCTGCATTGTTTTCGTCATAATGTTACTTATCCACTTGATCTTATAATCATCCACTTTATTTTATAATGTGTTGTGAATAAATTGATACGTTTCAGGCAACAAATTTAATCAGTGTGTATAGTGACGAATTCCTCCTTTTACCTCATTCGCAAATTCTTTCCCTCCTCTTCTGTGATGGACAGACAGGAAAACATCACAAACTCGTGCGTTGTGTGACATGTCCCCAAATGGCAATAAACTTTGTGAGAATGTGGGCACAGCTAATTTTAAAAAGAAAGACAAGGACAGCACCGACATCGTCAAAAGACACGATAGAGAGAAAGATGTTGAGAGAGAGAGAGAGAGAGAGAGAGAGAGAGAGAGAGAGAGAGAGAGAGAGAGAAATCGTTTGTAGAAATGATATTCATGTAAATCTATAGTTAATTTTGACTAAAATAATTTAATTAAGGACAAACAATGAACTCTTCATCCAGAATTTATATATGAAAAAAGTTACTGGATCTAAAATCCATAGAATTAATACGTTTTCTCTGAACTGTGTTTATTAACAAATTATGTGAAGTGATGCTCTCATTTAATAGATGATAGACGTTTATTTAACACTTGTTCACGCTGAATCTAAATCGTCATCATTCCAGTATAGCTTGCTGACCCAATATATTTACCTTTCAAATTCTGATATCTTATGTGCTACATCTTGACAGGTAATGACGTTGAGTTGAATGTTATCTTTTTTTTATTATAATGAAATATATATATATAAAGTAAAACAAGTGAGGTATAAAACGTATCCTTTTGAAGTTGAGTATTTGGCTCCGTAACACGTCTAACAAATGATATGTACATTCGTCTCCTTACTCATAAGAGTAAAATAATGATAATATTATACTTTTCTTCAGATCGTTACATATAATTATTAACAGCATTCCCCACAGGCGCAGACTCTCAACTATAAATCTATACACTCCCAAACACAACAGAAATAAAATCTCTTCTATATACAATTTTTAGGTACAGATGAAGAAAGCGTTCGCAGTCGACCTCCTCTGAGATCTATTCCCATCACAGATTCCATTTTGCGTCCATCCCACAACACCGAGCGATCATCTGGCTTGGCAAGGGGTCGTAAAAATAGCTTTATGCCCATCTTGGGCTCCCGGATGTAGCCGATCTGACCATGATACTTTATCCGCGTCTTCGAGGAAGCGGTGTTTCGTCCGCGGATTTGGAAAGGACGAATAGAGAGAGAGAGAGAGAGAGAGAGAGAGAGAGAGAGAGAGAGAGCTTTATCTGTTAATCTGGATTGTTTAGCTTTTATTTTTCCATTCTCTTACATTATGAATTGAGACTCCAATGCCAAACTTGTGCTATTTGCTTTGTTAAATACTAAAAGTACTAATGAATCAATTCTATAGTACAAAGGGTCGTCTCTCCAATAGTCTTTCTTCAGTGTACATTAGCTCAAAAAGTTATCTCTACAATAGTCGCTCTTCAGTGTATACTAGCTCAAACGATATCTCTCTAATAGTCGTTCTTCAATATATATTAGCTCAAAATGCTATTACTCCACTAGTCGTTCTTTAGTGTATATTATCTCAAAAAGTTATCTCTACAATATTCGTCCTTCGGTGTATATTACCTCAAAAAGTTTTATCTCCAGTAGTCGTTCTTCAGTGTGTATTAGCTCAAAAAGTTATCTCTCCAATAGTCTTTATCCAGTGCATATTAGATCAAATAAGTTATCTCTCCAATAGTCATTCTTAGGGTGTATTAGCTCAAAAATTTATCTCTCCAATAGTCGTTATTCAGTGTGTATTAGCTCAAAAAGTTATCTCTCCAATAGTCTTTATCCAGTGCATATTAGATCAAATAAGTTATCTCTCCAATAGTCATTCTTCAGGGTGTTTTAGCTCAAAAGTTTATCTCTCCAATAGTCGTTATTAGGTGTGTATTAGCTCAAAAAGTTATCTCTCCAATAGTCGTTCTTCAGTGTGTATTAGCCGTGACCTTTGACCCCAAACAAGCAAGAACAACAATTCTACCCAGCGAATCGAATAGCCGACCCCTGTCACGTCTTCCATCTCCAACAGTCTTTGATTTTTTCAGCTTGATGAGTCTAACCCTCTCAGTTTCTGAATCCCCATTGAAATTGATACTAATCACCCTTTTTATCTGACGAGGACTCAAGAAACGTGGATTAGCAGTGTTGCACTGTAGATGCGAACAATGTTATTTGAACGACCCCTTGTGCGCTGGGAAGGAAGGGACACTTACAGAATTAAAGCGCCTCAGTGGCGTGATCGGTATGGTCTTGGCCTGCCACCTCGGTGGCCGCGAGTTCAATTCTCGGGTATTCCATTGAGGTGTGAGAGATGTGTATTCCTGGTGATAGAAGTTCACCCTCGACGTGGTACGGAAGTCACGTAGAGCCGTTGGTCCCGTTGCTGAATAACCACTGGTTCCATGCAACGTAAAAACACCATACAAACAAACAAACAAACAATTACAGAATTAGCTTTGTTTTCTGGATTTCCTCTCCTCTTCGTTGTTATTTTCTTCCTCTAAGTTTTTTTTATAAATACATCAGAGCGCAGGACTTATCCGATAAGCTTGAATTACCCAAGGCGTCTTGTAAAGCCTACTAACCTTACCCATACCATAAATTACCGTTTTCAAACTCCTGAATATTAGTGAATGCGAAAGATCATCAATACCTTAGACTCTTTGAGTGATTTTCCCACCAAAACCTCCCGTTTTCCATCGCATTTATCAATGAGTCCCTTCTTACTATAGTACATTCACACCAACTGTGCATCTGATGCCTAGGCCAGTCCCTTACGACGCTCATGATTGGCTGTTGATAAGCCAGCCACAGGGCTGGAAACTGTCAGTCTCTCGAGAGCGTTCACATAGGCAGGATGTAGGTTCCACTTCTCGTGAGGGATACTTTTGAATGAAATATCCATCAGGAGAAGTGGAACATACATCCTGCCTATGCGAACTCTCGAGAGAGTCTGAACTTTCCAGCCCTATGATTGGCTTATCTGTTGATAAGCCAATCAGGGACTCGCCTAGACAGACATAAGGGTGATGTGAATGTACTATAGCAATACGAAGCATTTATCTAGTAATATAATATCCGGTCATGCTAACTTCTTTAATACAAGTTGTAGAGAAAAAGAAACACATTATTCTGATAGACTTTTTCACGAGGATTCCAAATATGCTCTTAATTTTCTTCTACGGTGAAAAATAACGGTGCCATTACGGTTCAGTGAGTGCCTGCCTATTGTTGCCCGCCCCTAGTCTAGTTCTAATATTCAGGCATCCAACTTGGATGAGTTACTTTAAAGGCCGGGTATAATCTCGGCCTGGGCGATGAATATTATATATTTCTTATATTCACGAATCGCCATATTCAACATTCAGTTCGTTTCTGTTTGGGTGCTGATTCTCTGAGGTCTATTTCGATCCGCAAGTGCGGAGACTTTGCAAGAATACGAAGTTGATGCATGTTTGTTGCATATTAGGATAAAAAAATAAATGTTTCCACACCGTATAAGAACAAAAGTAAACGCACGCTACATGCCTCAACATTATGTATTTTTCCTTTTCTAACTCTATATATTTATATATTTATATTTCAAAAAAGACCTATTCGTGGTCGGCTATGTAACTTGCAATTTTGTAATTAATGAATCATGCACGCATTAATTTTTTCCACTTCGTTGAACTGCCACTTAGCAAAGCACACTTTCGCTTTGGTTCAAGAGAAGTATTAATCTCTCTCTCTCTCTCTCTTCTCCCTCGCCCTGACTTCGTCTCTCCTTCCCCTCTTCTCCAACTCCCCGATAACTCTCTCTCTCCTCGCTCTCTCTCTCCCTTCTCTCTCTCTCTCTCTCTCTCTCTCTCTCGGGGTTTAGTGTAGTAGTCGCCAATAAATTGTTGTCGTTATTGTTTGCTGCAACATAAACTTACCCTCTTTCATTTAGGGTTGCAATTCACAGCTATAAAGTTTAACAATGGCCGCTGTTACTCTGAAGTAAGTAGCTCTCAAACAACTTGATAAAAACAACTGCAGTTTAAAAAAATATGACCAAATTCCTAACCATTCATTGCATTGTGGTCTGCAACGATAGCGCTCATTGTTGATAATATGACGCGGAAGGTTTTTTTTCACTATAACGCTGAAATCAAGCGGAGGAGACTATAGAAGATAGTGTAACACAGATATGAAAGCGTAAAGGGTGCTTGGGAATAGCAGTTCGAAAAGGATTAGTCTGGAGAAAACCCCTTGATTAAAAAAAAAAAAATTACAGTCAGTGTGTTTGTCTGTTCAGATCTCTTCCCACATGTATCCATCAAGTCCAGAATTAGGTAGTTTATTTAGCGTCACCTCTGTTGAACACTGTTAACGTCCATGGAATAAAACAATAGATTCTAGGAAATAGCCGTTCGAAAAGAATTTATTAAAACATTTTTTTTTACTTTAACAGTCAGTGCGCTTGTCTGTCCAGAGATCTCTTTCCACATATATCCATCCATTCTGAATTAGGTATTTTATTTAGCATTACCTCTGTCGAAAACTGTTAACGCCCGTAGATTAACACAATAGGTTCTAATCATTGTAATTTTTATGCCATGTCAGCATTCAGGCACGCCCCGAGCAACACATAATCATGAAACTAGTGAAGCGAAAGAATCAAGTGACGATTCGCAATTGGGGTGAAAATGATAAAACAGCCCAATTTTCCCTACCCAGCGAAGTGGGTCAGCGTCAGACCCAAAGGCAATGAGCGATAAAAGAATACTGAAATTGCTCACCACTGAGCGAGCAATGGTTGAATGCGAATAGACTCGCATTGGATTTGCATCTTAAGAGACATTGCAGTTACGTATCTATGTATGTGCTTTGCCGTGTACGAATTACTTGATCTTAAAAAAATGTCAAAACTATGAAAACATCCGTTCTGGAAACTATTTGTTTGCATGGTTGCTTTTCAGTGATGCTCTAATAATTTTAAAAATCTCTCTCTCTCTCTCCGTCATGTATAATATAATATATATATATATATTATATATATATTATATATAATATACATATATATATATATATGTATGAAGTATATAGTATACATATATAGATATATAATATATATATACTATATATATATAATATATATACATATATAATATATATATATATATCTAGAATTAATAGTATATATATATATATTATATTACACATACATTATATACCCATACATATATATAATATTAATATATTTATATATACATACATATATATATATATATATACATAACATATATATACAATACAATATATATACATATATATCATATATATATATATATTATATAGATATATATATATAATATATACATATATATATATATAATATATATATATTCTATATATATATATAATTATATACACCTAATATATATATATATATATATATATAAGCTATATATATATAGTATATATATATTTAAAATAATATTCCCTACATATATTACATACATATATTATAATATATATATATATTATATATGATATATATATACGATACAGTATAGACATACATATATATATATATATATATATATATATATATATCTATATATATATATATATATATATATATAGTATATAATATATATATAACGTATAACAGAAATCTTTTTAAGGTTAGTCAAAGGATTATTTCATCCCGTAAAAGCCCCAAGGGGATGTCGAAACAAGCATAAAAATTTAAACTTATGGGAACTTTGTAAAGCCATAAAAAATAGAGAGATCTCTCTCTCTCTCTCTCTCTCTCTCTCTCTCTCTCTCTCTCTCTCTAAGTTGTGAACTGAAAATTTTACCAAAGGACGAGGAGAACTGATTGTATTTTTATAATACTAAGTGACATATTTTACCTAACGATTCGAATGTTTTTTTTTGTCAATTGCAATGACTACCTTGGTTTAATTTGTAGTTAGTTAACGTTTGGTATCGATAATATTAAATATATAAGAGAATCTTGGCAAAAATTACATCCCTTCACGAAATAATTTAAAATAAAAAAAAATCATTATAAACAAACTGAGGCAAATTCACACACAATTTCAAATGTAGAACCATGCTAATTCCTTATAAAATATAAAATATTTAAATATATATATATACTATATATATATATATATATATATATATATATAGATATATATATATATATATATATATATATATATATATATATATATATAATCGGTCCGCTTGAGTACCGTGTCGGAACTTGACTCTGAACAGAGGGTGCATTTCTTTCCGGTACTGAACGAGAATATGATTTAGAAATACTTACAACGACGTACTAACTTCATTATAAATCATTCGTTGACGTTGTAAGAAACGATGAAGAAAAGTACCTCTTACTCAACTTGAAAGCCTTGGCACAACGTTAAATGGCAACGTAAATCATCATAATGATTCAACAAAAGCCCTACTCTCATTTATAACTTTCCCGAGAAGATAAATAGTAAGTAGTATTTTTAGGCGAACGTACGTCCTTTAAACACACACACGCCACTTAAATCTTTATTATTTCATTATTTCAATTTTCGTTTCTATTATTATTATTATGTCTAGTCTTATTATTATTATTTTTATTTTCATTATTTTCATTTAAATCTTTATTATTTTTATTTTCACCATATACACGACGATGCTTACATTGTACGTTAATGAAGGCCTTATTAACAATGTTAGATTATCGAATTCAAACAATTTTTAGAAAGGTATTGGTCGATAACTTCGTGGTTTCATTTTGAAATGCACTGGCATTCTGAAAAGGGGCTGAACTTATTATTCATATATTGGTGGTGTACCGTAAGCAGAGAATATTAAATATCAATTGAATGTAGCCTATATGTCTATCTCTCAAATGATGTAACAGCGCTGCTGCGAGACAGTTTTCAAATAGTATTTAGGAGACAGAATTAGGCTTAACCTTTTCCACTTTATTATACCATAACATTGGTTGTCTTAATCCACTTATTGCATGTCCAGAGTAAAATATGACGTCACTATTCTAGGAATGAACTAAATTAATTGGGGTAATTCAAGGTTAATAGTTATTAGGACCTACACGATATTATGATTTGAGATGCACTGTCTCTAGTAAAGGGGTGGCAGAAGAATGTACGAATGAGGTTCGGTTGTGTAAATCGGAGAAATAATAAATAAAGCCACTAACTACAAATGCTCACGAATCAAGCGAGCGTCTTTCCTCACTATATCTCGAAGCACCTGGATAAGCGAGTTAATTTCTGCAAGACTGATTCCAAGGTTCAAAGCAGAGAGAGAGAGAGAGAGAAGAGAGGGAGAGAGAGAGAGAGAGAGAGAGAGAGAGAGAGAGAGAGAGAGAGAGAATCCCTTGGGAAAGCAGAACTCTCTTTGCGTTTGAGTTATTCCGCCCAAGATACCAAGAGACCAAGGGCGTCTGCTCTTTTTATATATTATGTTATATGACTAAGTATGTGCAAATACTAATATGTGGTAAGTGACACCGAGAGATAGAGGAAGAACGGACATCTCTATGATGAAGGAAAGATGGTCAACTCTGAGATTATCATTGCTTCCTCAATCTCTGCCTTATTGTAAACATCGGTCAGAATAATTGGAAATGACTACATTTGTCCCTTAAGTAGCCAAGGAAAATTCAATTGGTTGGTGGGCGGGTGGATTAAGGAAGATAATGCTTTGCCTTTCGAGATATCTAGTTTTTTTTTTTTTTTTCCCTTACGCATGCCTTTCATTCACTAATGTAACAATCGTCTCCACGTGGTTGCCAACGAAATCTCTCTCTCTCTCTCTCTCTCTCTCTCTCTCTCTCTCTCTCTCTCTTCATCCATAATTAGATTATATTTTCTGATCTTCAGAGACCCTGATCAAATTTGCTGGTGATGCTTAATTGGGCACGAGAAAAAGTAATTATGGAAACTTAGAATTCTTTACTTATTTTCGAACAAACCTCCATGTAAATGCTAGATGAAAGGACTGCAATAAAATCCATATATTGGAGTGTGTTATTACAGAAGTGTCGTTAGCTGAACGCCCACAATCCACTGTACATGTGTCGTGCAATATTCAGTTCAATCGATATTGCAATTATTAATGAAAGATGCCTAACAAGTTGTCCGTTTAGATCTAGGCATGATACGGCTTCTTCAATTAAACCTCTCTTCTGCAACCCCTCGGGTATATTTCGATTCGCTTCGTAAGTTATTTTTTTTGGGGGGTGGTGGTCGCATGGGGGTGGGGTATTCTTGTCTTATCGAAGATACGTTAGCGAAAATGCTGTAAGAAATATGCTAGCCTTTTTTTTAAATACTAATTTTTTTTTTTTTACTTGGGTACGAAATCTTCGATAACCTTACCATGAACTTCGAAAGTTGATGCAAATGTGTCTTTTACATAAAACGTAAACTCTCAGCTTTTTCGAGCATCGAAATTTATATGCAAATGACTCTTGTCAAACAGGTAAGGCTGCTTATTTTAAGACTGGTGGGCGGTGTGTATGAAGTGCATGATAGACCCGAAACCGAAGTTATCTCCATGATTATTTGTGTGGTTATGAAAGCAGTTTATGTAATTAATTTAGTTCTTTTATATCTATCTATCTGTCTGTGTATATATATATATATATATATTATATACATATATATATATATATATATATATATATATATATATATATATATATAATATATATATTATATATATATATGAATAATTATCACATCACCGTGATTCATATAAAATCATTCGAACTACAAATGTCCTTTAATATGTAATTCGCTCTACCTCGGAAATTGATACATTTTCATATATGTACCGAAGGGGAATTTTTAGTTGATAATAATTTCGTCTCACTCATGGGATCGAACCACCGTCCAGTGAACAGGAACGAAATCTCTGTTGGCCGAATTGATAACGTCACTCTCCGTCTTGATATGTTCCCGTCCACTGGACGGTGGTTCGACCCATGAGGGGATGAAATTATTATCAACTAAAAATTCCCCTTCGGTACATATATAAAAATATATCAATTCCGAGGTAGAGCGAATTAGATATTAAAAGACATTTGTAGCTCGAATTATATATATATATATATATATATATATATATATAATATATATATATATATATATATGTATGTGTGTGTGCGCGTGCGCGCGTGTGAGAAATAAAAATATTTATCCGTCCACGACTATTAAAGTTTATTCATATTACAAAATATAACACACGAGAAATGTTAAGTAAATATTGTCTAGTGATGAATTCATTTAATCTTTGGGCAGACATACACATTATAATAATATAATATTTGCATTAAGATAGAATATTTATTTAAAGTAAGAACAACAAACAACAAACTGGAAATCATCGCTTGTAAGAAATCCACGTTGAAATTATCAGAGGAAGTGGGAACATTAAAAGTGGCAGCAAATGATTTCGATAGTTTTCGAATAATAGATATATATAATGGTGTCAGTTCTCTCGCTTGTTCCGACATTTGACCTTTTAACCTCAACTGGGTCTCTAAGGAGCATTGACCTTTGAATTTCACATCACTTCCCACACACACATTGAAGTGGTGGACGCTAAAGTATTTTTCAGAATGTGAGGGAACTGTTGATTCATCTCTTTGTAGGTTTCAAAATATTACAGTTTACAAGAAAACGCGCAAATAAAACCTTTAGCTATAAATTGATTTCGTACATAAAGTAAGTGTGACAAGTCATAATGAATGACATCTTTAATTCTGTACCCAGGAATATGATAAATGTTACAGAATATTACTAAATTACAAACAAATAAAGCCATCCTTTCGTTGTAAATTGCGTCAATAGTAAATATTGCAGTGCCTTAGAGAATTCATTAATAATTGCAATAATATAGATGTGAATAAATCCCTGCTCAGATTCAGGCGAAACCGTGTTCATGAACAGGAAGTAATTCAATAGGCGTTCCCTCAAAAGAAAATAAGTGTCACGGCATCGCTTGTCTGGGCGACCAGACATTTGACCTCTGACCTAAAATCTTGCAGAGATATTAAAGGATCTGGGTCTTATATGTTGATGGTCTTCTACGAAAAGGTTCAACGAATCCCAAGCGTTATTTTCGTTGCTACGAAGACTTGAATCATATCAGTGCTGTTCGATTCATATAGATTCTGCCAACGAAATACTATTTTATAGCCTTATATCACTCATCTTAATAGTTCCATCATAAAAGGAATTCCTTAGGAAACCATGTCCGTTTATACCTAAGCCTCACGTCAGCTTCAGTCAACCTATAAGAAACATATCCACCTCATCCCAATAACAGAAACCAGATCGTTGTATAGATTGTATCCACATCCTTCCCGAATCCTCTTTAATCTGACAAAGCCCAAACGACCGCCATCTCTCTCTGATACCGACCTCTCCTCATCGCCTGTTAGCCATATTGCGTCATCCCCTGCTCGACAGTGTTGCCACCCATACGTAACCGAGAAAATCTTGTGCCTTGAACGGGGATGTACTTCAGTGGATGCCGTAATATCTCTCTCTCTCTCTCTCTCTCTCTCTCTCTCTCTCTCTCTCATACATTGTATTATCGCAGAGAACCGTATTCAATACAAATCTTTGTTTTAGAGAAAAACAAGAGGACAGACCCCTATTATTATGCGTTTCCAAGTTGGAGCAACAACTACTTAATTAATCAATAACTAATCTGCTCTCTCTCTCTCTCTTCTCTTCTCTCTCTCTCTCTCTCTCGATCTTCAGTCTCTCCCTCTCTCTCTCTCTCTCTGTCTGTCTGACCGACATTCACATAAATATCGCAGATATTCATGCAAATTAAACCGATACTTTTTCACACTAATATCCGCTCGGCAAAAAATTTAGAATATTTTATTAAGCCAAACAGCTAATAAAAGTTTGCTGATATCACAGAATGCATACTCCTTTTTTTTATTTATTTTTTTTTTACACAATCCCTTCCTCTCTCTCTCTCTCTCTCTCTCTCTCTCTCTCTCTCTCTCTCCATAGGTTTTCTTCTTTGTTCAAAAAAAATGTCGTGTTATCAACAATGCCTGTATTGAGTTGTTTACTTTATACTTTTTATTTCTATCGTTATTTTCACGTTGCTACTTCAGAGTTGTGTACTCCCCAGTTACATAAGTCTCGTTTGTAAAACTTCTCGCATATATTACTAATAATTATTTATAGTTATTATTGGTATGTGATTTGGTATTTACTAGAATATTCCCCATCACTAATCTTGTCAGGTCTGTAAGTTGCGAACCCGTTCAAGAAGATCGTTTAGTACTGTGTAGTGACTAAAGTTTCATCATCCATTCGTGTGGATTATACACTACTATCAGTCTGACTTATCTAGGGCACTACTATCAGTCTGACTTGTTTGGGGCACTTCGATTCAAAGGCTGTTACTTGGGTCACTGGTTGGTCAGGATGGCGCAAGTTACCGTGTACTTAGATTTCCAAAGACATTATGAAATTTCCGCTTACTCGGGGAGTAAGCTTACAAACTACTTTGTTGTTGTTGTTCTTGTTGTTGTTCTTGCTCTTGTTGTTGTTCTTGTTGGGTTGGGGGGCGGGCGGGGGGGCGGGTCCATAGGAAAGCCCTATGGAAAAGCCTAGAAAGGTCCGGAAAAGGTGTTTCGCGTTGAGTTCAATATACAGGACTTTTAGGATAAGATATTTATGATTTATTTACCAGAATGAAAATGTAAAAAAATAAATAATGTGCATGTTAAACAGTACAGAACAATTATTTCTAATAAAATATAGCGTATTTATTTTAATTTTCGTTGGTGAAACAACGCGCTATTTGACCGTAGATTTTAGCAGGCGCCCCAAGTAAGCTGTAGGTCGGATCACGCCTTGTTGGTCTGGTCGGTGGCTCATCGCCCTCATCTCTCACATGAGAACTTCCGGATTCGATCTCTACTTGAAGTAGTTATACATTTCTCAACTTCATACGTTACTGAGTATTGATTTAATACATTTCTCAACTTCATACGTTACTGAGTATTGATTTAGAAGAATATAAAAAGTAACCAATTGGACAGTTCGGTATGCTTTGCGATTTGGTTGGTAATCATGAAATGGTGTGAGATTTTGAAACTTATGAAGGATAGTGAAAAGCAATGAACGAGAAGAGTAAATGCATTTCGTAATATTCGTGGTTTTCAATTCAACCTCTTTATAATCCTCATAAAAAAACGAAGGATGCGAAACCCAAGACTGAACGAATTCCGTCCCTAATGAATGTTGGAAACTTGATTGATGGAGAATCTGCTTGCATCTTAAACTGGCACTTCTGAACTGGATATTGAGATTTCCCTGCAGTATGGAGCATCATAGAGAGCTAAGAAGGGTCACGACTCACGAGATGATTAAAACTTGAATATACCGATTCTTTTTTTCTTTTCTTTAATACCTCCAGTAAGGAGGCTACGTATTTATCTACGTCTGCATGCGTTCCCTTCTGTCTCATTTATTTCTCATTTTGAATAAATTGAGCTTCGTGGAGACAAGGAGAGATGCAGGATTTTGGCCTGCATCTCGTTGCTTGTGTAAATAAAAGGGTTTTAAGATAATAATGCTGACGTTGCATTTAGCATCACTTTCGCAGATGAGTAACCATCTCGTCGTCCATCTGCTTTACAGGTTAACGTTTGCACTACATCCTATCATGATTCCAAAATATAGTTTTAATCATTGTAGAAAGGAAACCTTGGGTTTTCTAACGATTCCGTAAACATTTCGCTGTCTTTGGAGAGCGTTAACCAGAAGCCTCTACTAGTATCTGAGAAGTGAGAGGGATTTCATTAGGGTATTGTCATGCGAACTTTAGCCATTGCTTCGCTTTGGATATAGGACTAAACATTACTTCAGGACTGACTCTTTTGCTACACAATTTCTCATCCCCTATTAAAATGAGAATTTAGGAGTCCTAGCTTCATATGTTAAGACCCCGTTTGATTAAAATCAGAAAATGATTGAAACTGCTGTGTAATCAGCTTTTCTAAACAAATAAAGAAACATTTTACACTGAGGCGACACGGAACTATATAGCTGAGACCTCAGGTGTGGTTCCATCCCTGAGTGCCGGGATGAGTATCGTAGTCATCATCTTTCCAGGGTAACCCGATAGTTTAGCAAAATAAATAAATAAATAAATATATAAATAAATAAAAATGGGAAACGGTGTCTTCATAATCTGTAAATATTCTGGCATATTTACCAAAATAACTGTATGGCTTTGAATCGAGTATTCGTGCGTATATATAAACAGTAGTTATTTAGCGCGTGTATGCATGCAGTTTGCCAGGTGATTACAAAAAATAAATAAATAAATAAAGAATAAATAATCATCCGATATTACCGGGTATCTGTTCAATGGGGGTAACTGATAGCTGCGAATTTGAATTTTGTGGTAATCGTTTCGAGTATATATGTGTATGTACGTATGTATGTATATATATATATATATATACATATATATATATTATATATATAACATATATATATATATATATATATATATATATATATATATATATATATATATGTATACATATTCGTGTAACAGCTACACGTATTTTCCGGAACAAGCTCCCACTGTACCTGAATAATCCTCAACCAATTGTGATGTCCCCGTCATGTCAAAATGAAACAACGTATAAATCCTAGTGTTATTACCCGCGCAATAATCACCCGTCGTATTTCATGAATATGCAGCCATTCAGATCAACGGGAATAAAGTATATGAGAGTCCCCAATCAGTCGGGAGAGTGACGTACCATATACCTTTCGCATTCAAACAAAATGCGCATGACGTCACAAAGATGAACTAATTGACGTAACTTGAAAGTACGACTTTTATGTGAGGGTCGTACAATATTCCATTTCGTAATTTGATACAGCGCTATTCTGCTTGACTTTGATGTATGAAATAGGCCTGATATGGTGAATGAAACTTCCAATGGTAATAAGTCAGTCGTGTCACGGGCAGTTTTATTTATCACGTTGTTTTCTCATGGAGAGAGGGTTGTACTACTCTTAATAATATTTAGGGTTCTATGCAAGGTCGAATATATCGCTTATCTTTTTAATGGCATGATTTTTGTGAAGCTGGGTGCAGTTTATATTCTGTCCATAATATTTGAGCGTGGTCGTCGCATCTGGCTCTTCAATAGATAGACTTCTTTTCCAATTTTGAAACGCTCGCTGTTTAAGTAGGCAGGACTCGCTTTGACAGGTCGGCCAGAATAGTGATTAATGATGAATAACCCGAGACGACTGAATAGATTTACCCATGGCCCAAGATTTACAGATTGTAAACCAAGGACATTTAAATATTGAGTACTGTTATAGATATATACTAGTAGGTTACTTGAAGACATATTACTTTTCATTCATTGAATGTCTAAGGTATTCTTAGTAATCTTCATTATAGTTTACGTCAAGATGTTGTTTAGAAATAGAAATACAGAGTTCTTACCCTTCGTTATCGATAGAAAAAGTAACTTGCAGTTATGACAAGTGTGGCTGTAATTTGTGACAAACGGAAACAATTAATGCAAAGACGAAGGATTGGTAAATGTATTGTACCGACTAGCAATAAGTAGGTCCTGCCTGGTATGAGCGCGTTAGGTCATCGCCCGGCTGACCTGTCTTTTCGTGGCTCCTGTCCGTAGGTGTATCTCGGAAGCAATTTTTCGAAACTGGTTCCAAAATGTTGTGAATCTGGGAATTTTTTTTTTTTATGCTTTAGACGTTTACTACTACTCGTTGGGACCTAACTGTCGCCAAAAAGCTTTTTGAGTATTTGTTTTTTTGTATTTCCATTTGGAATACATTTTAACTGAACAAGACTTTGATCTAAAAAAAAAAAAAAAAAAAAAAAAAAAAAAAAACCCCCAAAAAAAAAAAAAAAAAAAAAAAAAAAAAAAAAAAAAAAACTCTTGGGTGTTTGTTTTATTTAGTTTGGAATAGATTTTAATTGAACAAGACTTGATAAAAAAAAAAAGAAAAAAAAAAAAAAAGATTTTGAGTATTTTATTTTATTTCATTTAGAATATATTTTAACTGAACAAGACTTGATCTAAAAAAACGCTTTTGGGTATTTGTTTTTATTTCATTTGGAATACAATTTAACTGAACAAGACTTTATTTAATTTTTTTTTTTAAGAACAGCAATTGCAATCATGGTATTAATTATGAGAGCGTATATCCCAGGCTGGTTAATTACGACGCATTTGATGTATTTCATTAAAACCAAACATCAGTGCCAGGGTCGCATTAAAAGCCTTTTAGACTAGAGGTAACAGACCGACGAGACTGACATTTATTTATTCCGTTTCCGCCGCTGTGTAAATCATGGCTGTTTTAATTATCCGAGGTTTTAAGTTTTCATTACTGCGTTTGATTTATCTTGGAAGACTTTTTTTTTAATATGCAGCGTGAATAATGTGAAATAGGAGTTTTCTTAATGTTGGTAATAATAGTCTTTGAATATTCTACGTTGTAATGTTTTTTTTTCGTAACTTCAACCAAAATGACACCAGTTACATTTGGATTGATGAATATATATCAAAGTATTCCTTCTTAAGGAATCTCTCTCTCTCTCTCTCTCTCTCTCTCTCTCTCTCTCTCTCTCTCTCCTATGAGAAAAATACCAGCTGTTGAATTCATGACAATAAGTCTCCGGCTAATTCTCCGTTATCATTTGAGGAGGTGGTCGTGAATCATCTGAAATGCAAATCGAATTCTGAAAGCGTTATCCGGAAAGGACGCCATCTCCTTCTTTTGACAGTCCTTCGTGCCTAATGGCTATCTCCATTCTCAATTAAGAGTTCCTCGTCATTATGCGCGTTAATGATTATATTTCATCAGCACTGATGAAATTCAGAGACATTAAGATGAAAGGTAAAGATCTTGGTCCTTGATAATGAAATCATCTACCTTAATTTGGTACTCGTTATCAATTCTTGCGTTAAGTTGCCATTTAGAACGACAATAAACATGAATATTAATGACATTTTGCGCTCTAAAATTTAGGCTATTTTCAATAGTTATCCTTATCACGGATCAAGTCATCAGGCTGATAATTAAGCGTGATTCTTTAAAAAAAATGTACCATAATAACGAATAATCTGGGACAATTTGTGAATAAGTAAACATAAGTTCTCTCTCTCTCTCTCTCTCTCTCTCTCTCTCTCTCTCTCTCTCTCTCCCTTACGTGTATGTATGAGCGTATGTGCCCATTTAAAATACATATAATATTGACGTGGTTATATTATCTAAGTCTAATGCCATATGAGAATGTCTTCATCCTTCAAGAGGTAGCCCGTCTAATTATTTAAAAAAAAGCACGA
The DNA here is from genome assembly GCF_015104395.2 of Macrobrachium nipponense. Classification (NCBI taxonomy): domain Eukaryota; kingdom Metazoa; phylum Arthropoda; class Malacostraca; order Decapoda; family Palaemonidae; genus Macrobrachium; species Macrobrachium nipponense. The sequence goes on along the minus strand of NC_087204.1, from coordinate 16,474,523 downwards.
AACGAACAGTTATTAAAGAAAAAACTTCTGGACAGAATTATAATAAGTAATAGTGTCTTCACAATATTTTTTTCCAGCTTAGTTTTCCAAGATGTAACCGAGTACTGGGTCATTTTCCCGAATAAAAGCGGGAGGGCCATTATCTTAAAAACTAACCATAGAATCTTCTTGAAAATTATCTAACCTAACCTAACCTAGGGGCGTGGCAACAAGGGGAGGGGGTTGGGGTGTGGGGCGCAGTGATGCAATACTAGCATGTAGCCGGGCCCAAGCTCTCGGAAGAACGTATAGGTCATTTGTCTGGAATCCCCGACTGATGCTGGAAACGAGATCATAGGAGGACCCCCTGGAAAGGCGACCAAATTTCGCGAACCCGGAAGGGACGTCTCAGACTCAGGAGAGCCATGTGTTGCTCGGAGGCCGTTTTGGGATGCGTCTCGGCCCTCTCATTATATCCCTTTTTTATAGCCTCAGGTCATTCCGTGGGGAGCTGCGAAATGAATAGAGCGTGAACGGTATGATATTGTATTGGCGCGACTTCCATTTCCGTCCGTTTTTTTTATTGCTAATAAAATAAATATGTTTTTGTCAAGGTTTCTCCCATCTTTTGTATGAGTTTTATTGCTTCGTTTATTGTCGAAGAAAATTGCGAGGAAAAAAGAACATTGTTTATTTTCGTTGATGCCCAGTTTTCTTCTGATACCCTTCGATACTACTTAAAGCTAAAAAATGAATGTAAAAGGACAATAGGAAAAATCTTGATGATAAAAACATTTCCTCTTAAAGAATTTGCAAACACGAAACATATTGACATACTTTATCTTAAATTTTATCTCTTTTCTTGTTAGTAATACCTTTCTTAATTACTAAGCAAATCAAGTAATTCCTTATTAAAATTCATTCTGCTAATTGTGATTTGTAATAAGAAAAAGTGATCAATGCTTACGTTTTTTAAAAGAGTTAAAATTCATATCCTAATGAAAGTCATTTTAGTTCTTCTACAACTGTCCCAATTTATGACAAGAAATTGACCTCTTATCTGGTTGAGAGGAATTTCATTTCGCCAAGGAATTGTCGAGGAAGGCGACGAACTGGGCTGGCCGATGGATTTATTGCATCCTTCGTTGCATGTTATCATTGCTGCATTTCCATTCATTTGCCT
>NC_087204.1:16460861-16463361 GCF_015104395.2 Macrobrachium nipponense | reverse complement strand
TAACATTAAGAAAGTCTTTTAGGAGAGTCTTATACACACACCAGACCATTCTTTGAATAATAAAATAAAAAATAAAAATAAAAACTGACGAGTGAGAACTGCATAGAAAAACTTTTGACCAGTGGGACTCCGTTGCCCTGAATCTTTGATGATGTGTAAAGCTTCCTGTTCATGGCGGGGACGTCGTACCTAGTAATGCAGTCCTTTGTGACCCAAGGGGCCCTTAGGATGTTTTAAAGGACTTTAAGGGGAACATGTGTCATGAGTTCTATCCCCTCGTCTTTGAGGAAATCCTCGCGAACGTGAATCAGGTGACGAAAAATATTAGATCAACTAAGTAGAGAAAATGTGAAATATGCTTTAGGCATTTTTTTTTTTTTTTTTATAGATAGTATATATACATACATATATATATATATATATATATATATATACCATATATATATATATATATATATATATATATATATATAACATATATGTTAATGGATATTAACCTCATTTTTATTTGGTAAAAACGTGTAACTCCGAGCGTCAGGCAAACCGACACCATAATCTCTCTCTTTCTCTCTCTCTCTCCAAGCAAACCAACGGCTCGCGACCTCTCTTTCTCTCTCTCTCTCTCTCTCTAAGCGATACCTCTCTCTCTAAGCAATACCCTCCTCTCTCTCTCTCTCTCTCTCTCTCTCTCTCTCTCTCTCTCTCTCCATTCTAACAGGTAATCAAATAAAGAGAAAGTTGCACTTAAAAAAATTCATTTATTTAACAACGGAAAGATAATGATCCAAGTCTTACTGACCATGGTTCTCGCCAGAATCGTCTGTTTCAAAGACACGAGAAACACACTCGTAGGTACACAAGTTTGAAGACAAAAGTTAAAGATTAAATATTCTTATAAATGTCAAACAGACAACAAGCCACCCCTTTGGCTAAAGTAGTTTAACTCACCCATGCAGCCGGAATATTTCACTCACTAAATATAAAGAAACTTTTGCAGAGGTCCCCCGGCATCTTGCCTTTCTCCCACAGACGTCTCTATCCAAGTCCTCCATAGACTTGGTTAATGCTACATTATAAAAGGAAGAGGCGCACACACACATACAAATGCACACTTCGACAATGCCTTATATTACTGGCTACAACTAGTTTCCCAAAGGCACTTTGAAAAGAGCCCATGAACTGAGGAACATTGACTCGTCTAACTATGCAGTTTCATATCACACCACCACAGAAATCATTTACCAGCTTTTCTCGGTCCGTTGCTTCAGCTCTGTCTCCACATTCCAAAAAGGTCACAACGAATATATTGCCAATATATCATTAATATTATACCTAGGATATATATATATATATATATATATATATATATATATATATATATATATATATATATATATATATATATATATATATATATTATATAAACTGTTAACTACATATAATAAAACCCCAAACAGTCGATTCATACTCCTTGACCCAGACTCTTAAACTAATGAAATTAGTTCCTGACTTGATCAATGAAGAGCAATATTTGTCAAAGAATATTCTTCTATCGTTAAACTTTGAAGATATTTTCTAATATACAAGAATTAAGAGAATAACTTAATTTCTGCTCCAGTTCGTCTTTCGACTAATTTTTCACTGGTCATCTACTATCTACGAGGAGATGAGAACTATTCACTGACTTTATACCTGTATGCAACAATCCATTAAGCATTCTTGGGGAGAGAGAAACGGGCAAAAATGAATTGAGTTTATTCCAGTCTCTTTGGTAACATTAGATTTCAAAAGGTAGGATCTTTCTCTGCGAATTTCGTCCAAGAAACTTTGGCTGGGACCCCGCTGGGATCCTAATGCAACAGATCTGTTTAGGAGGAGATTACCTTAACTTTTGGCTTTTTTATTGCATTTTATTTCCATTCTGCTGATAAAAATTCACGCTTGTACCTTACTATATCATTTATGACCTGTTGTTGTTGAAGATCAAGCTGGCCTTATGCCGACACGGGCTCTTGCTCATAGAGCAGCCCGTAGGATGACCTTGTTCATTTTCATTTTTTCTAAGTTAAAACGGTAATACCGATTACGAACCCTTATCAAAAAGCACGTAGCTTAGTTTGGTTTTTAGAGCTGAGATTCTGACAGCAAAATATTGAAATACACATTGTCCAGGATAGATTTCAGTGATGATGCGTATAACCAACCGTTATTTGGAAAACAATTCAGTACACTGTGTAATGAATCTGAAAGCCTCAAATAAATGACCGGTATTTGCCAACTAAGAGAAGAAAATGCCAGTCAGCATTCTTTTGTCGGAGAGTACAGACGCGGATTAAAATTGACCTCGCTATTTGTAAGTGTAATTTAAGTATTTAATTTAGGATGTCTCGAAGACTTGTTAGTCCATCCTAAGAGGAGACATCGTGTACTCACTTATCTGTAGGAGCAGGTTTTACTGTTCTGACTAAGCTTTTTCGTGTGAATTGTTAATAAAATCGCT
>NC_087204.1:16444629-16460361 GCF_015104395.2 Macrobrachium nipponense | reverse complement strand
GATGTGAATCTACTATAGCAATATGAAGCATTTATCTGACAATAAAATATCCGGCCATGCTAACTTCTTTAATATTAGTTGTAGAGAAAAAGGAAAAATATATTCTGATAGACTTTTTCACGAGGATTCCAAATATGCTCTTACTTTTCTTCTACGATGAAAAATAACGGAGATATTACGGTTCAAAAAATGCCTGCCTACTGTTGCCCGCCGCTAGTCTGGTTCTAATATTCAGGCTTCCAGCTTGGATGGGTTGCTTTAAAGGCCGGTATAATTTCGGAATAGGCGATGAATATTGTATATTTCTTAAATTCATGAATCGCCCTATCAACATTCAGTTCTTTTCTGTTTGGGTACTGATTCTCTGAGGTCTATTTCGATCTGCATTTGCGGAGATTTTGCAAAAATACGAACTTGATGCATGTTTGTTGTACATTAGGATACAAAAATAAATGCTTTTCTACCCAGTATAAAGAACAAGCGTAAACGTCACTACATGCCTCAACATCATGTATTTTTCCTTTTCTAACTCTATATATTTATATATTTATATTTAAAAAAGACCCATTCGTGGTCGGCTACGTAACTTGCAGTTTTATCATTTAATGAATCATGCACGCATTAATTTGTTCCACTTCGCTTAACCGCCACTTATCCCCAACCAAAGCACACTTTTGCTTTGGTTCAAGAGAAGTATTAATCTCTCTCTCTCTCTCTCTCTCTCTCTCTCTCTCTCTCTCTCTCTCTCTCTCTCTCTCTCTCGGGGTTTAGTGTAGTAGTCGCCAATAAATTGTTGTCGTTATTGTTTGCTGCAACATAAACCCTCTTTCATTCCGGGTTGCAATTCATAGCTACAAAGTTTAACAACGGCCGCTGTTAGTCTGAAATAAGTAGTTCTCTGAACGACATGTTAAAAACAACTGCAGTTTAAAAATATGACCAAATTCTTAACCATTCATTGCGTTGCAGTCTGCAACGATAGCGCTCATTGTTGATAATATGACGCGGTTTTTTTTTTTTCACTACAACGCTGAAATCAAGCGAAGGAAACAGTTTTAAAGATACTTTAACGCAGATATGAAAGCGTAAAGGATGCTTGGAAATGGCAGTTCGAGAAGAATTAGTTTGGAGGAATCTCTTTGAATTTAAGGAAAAAAAAAAATTTACAGTCAGTGTGTTTGTCTATTCACCAATTTCTTTCCACATATATCCATCCATTCCTGAATTAGGTATTTTATTTAGCGTTACCTCTGTCGAAGACTGTTAACGCCCGTAGACTAACACAATAGGTTCTAATCATTGTAATTTTTATGCCATATCAGCATTCAGGCACGCCCCGAGCAACACGTAATCCTGAGACTAGTGAAGTGATAAATCAAGTAACGATTTGCATTTGGGGTGGAAATGAAAAAAAACGCCCAATTTTCCCTACCCAGCGAAGTGGGTCAGCGTCAGACCCACAGGCAATGAGCGATAAAAGAATTCTGAAATTGCTCACCACTGAGCGAGCAATGGTCGAATGTGAATAGACTCGCATTGTATTTGCATCTTAGAGACATTGCAGTTACGTATTTATGTATGTGTCTTCGTGGGCCAAATGCTTTGCCGTATACGTATTACTTGATCTTAAAGATTTTCAAAACAATGAAATCATCTGTTCTGGAACCTACTTGGTTGCATAGTTGCTTTTCAGTGATGCCCTAATAATTTAAAAAATGTCTGTCTCTGTCTCTCCGTCACCGTCAGATATATATATATATATATATATATATATCTATATATATATATATATATTATATATAACATAAAAAAATCCTTTTAAGGTTAGTCAAAGGATTATTTCATCCCGTCAAAGCCTCAAGAGGATGTCGAAACAAGTAAGAAAAAGGTTAAACTTATCGGTAAGTTTGTAAAGCCATAAAAATATAGAGATTTTCGATAGGCTCTCTCACTCTCTCTCTAAGTTCTGAACTGAAAATTTTACCAAAGGACGAGGGGAACTGATTGTATTTTTGTAATATTAAGTCACATATTTTTACCTAACGATTCGAAGGTTTTTTTTTTGTCAATTGCAATGACTACCTTGGTTAATCTGTAGTTAGTTAACGTTTGGTATCGATAATATTAGATATATGAGAGTTTCTTGGGAAGGATTTATCCCTACACGAAATCATTGCAAAAAAAAAAAAATAAAAAAATAATAATAATTTAAAAATTAAGCAAACTGAGGCAAAAAATTACACAATTTCAAATGTAGATCCTCTGGGATTTTAAAGTTATAAATTGAATTAAAGAGACGAGTATTGAACATGAATTAACACACTAATATATATATATATATATAATATATATATATATATATATATATATATATATATATATATATATATATATATATATATATATATATATGTATGTTACCAGTCCGCTTGAGTAGTGTGTCTGAAGTTGACTAAATAGAGGGTGCATTTTTTTTCCTGTACTGAACGAGAATATGTTTTAGAAATATTTACAACGATGTACTGACTACGCTATGTATCATTCGTTGTAAGAAACAATAAAAAAAACTATCTCTTACTCAACTTGAAAGCCTTGGCACAACATTAAATGGCAAAGTAAATCATCATAATGGTTCAACAAAAGTTCTACTCTCAGATATAACTTTCCGGAGAAGATAATTAGTACGTAGTATTTTTAGGCGAACGTCCTTTAAACACATGCCACGTAAATCATTATTATTTAATTATTTCAGTTTTCATTTCTCTTATTATTACGTCTAGTCTTATTATTAGTATTGTTATTTTTATTTTCATTATTTTTATTTAAATTTTTATTATTTTCATTTTCACCATACACACGACGATGTTTACATTGTATGTTAATGAACGCCTTATTAACGATGTTAGATTATAGAGTTCAAACAATTTTTAGAACTGGTATTCGTGGTTCAATTTGAAATGCACTGGCATTCTGAAAAGCGGGTTAAACTTATTATTCATATATTGGTGGTGTATCGTAAGCAGAGAATATTAAATATCAGTTGATTGTAGCCTATATGTCTATCTCTCAAATGATGCACCAGCGCTTCTGTGAGACAGTTTTCAAATAGTGTTTAGAAGACAGAATTAGGCTTAACCTTTTCCACTTTATTATACCAGTACGCGGGTTGTCTCAGCCGACTTACTACATATCCAGAGTAAATTATGACGTCTCTATTCTAGGAATGTGTCCATTATGAACTAAATTAATTCGAGTAATTTAAGGTTAATAGTTATTAGGACCTACACGATATCATATGATTTGATAATGCATCAATACACTTTCTCAATGAAAGGAGTGGCAGAAGAATGTACAATACATGTTTATGAATGGGTATAATACAAAATAAAGATAGTAATTCACAACTGCTTTATTGAAATGAGGTTCTGATGTATAAATCGGAGAAATAATAAATAAAGCTACAAACTACAAATGCTCACGAATCAAGCGAGCGTCTTTCCTCACTGTATCTCGAAGCACCTGGATAAGCGAGTTCACTTATGCGAGACTGATTCCAAGGTTCAAAGCAGAGAGAGAGAGAGAGAGAGAGAGAGAGAGAGAGAGAGAGAGAGAGAGAGAGTAGAACTCGCTTTGCATGTGAGTTATTCCGCAGTTAGCTCGGGCATTGCCCAAGATACCAAGAGACCGAGGGCGTCTGCTCTTTTTACATATTATGTTATATGACTAAGTATGTGACAGCGAGAGAGAGAGGACGAACGAACATTTCTATGATGAAGGGAAGATGGTCAACTCTGAGATTATCTTTGCTTCCTCAATCTCTGCCTTATTGTAAACATCAGTCAGAATAATTGGAAATGACTACATTTGTCTCTTAAATAGCCAAGGAAATTTCAATTGGGGTTGAGGGAAGGGGGGATGAATTAAGGAAGATAATGCTTTGCCTTTCGAGATATTTTGTCTTTTTTTTCTTGCTTACGCATAGCTTTCAGTCACTAATATAACAATCGTCTCCAATAAATACACAGTTGCCTACGAAATCTCTCTCTCTCTCTCTCTCTCTCTCTCTCTCTCTCTCTCTCTCTCTATATATATATATATATATATATATATATATATATATATATATATATATATATATATATATATATACCTAATCCATAGATTATATTTTCTGATCTTAAGACCCTAATCAAATGTGCTGGTAATCTTAATTGGGCACGAGAAAAAGTAATTATAGAAACTTAGAATTCTTTATTTATTTTCGAACAAAACTGCATGTAAATGGTAGATGAAAGGACTGCAATAAAATCTATATATTAGAGTGTGTTGTTACAGAAGTGTCGTTAGCTGAACACCCACAATCCACTGTACATCTGTCGTGCAATATTCAACTCAATCGATATTGCAATTATTAATGAACGATGACTAGCAAGTTGTCCGTTTAGATCTAGGGTTGATACGGTTTCTTCAATTAAACCTCTCTTCTGCAACCCCTCGGGTATATTTCGTTTTCGCTTCGTAAGTTTTCTTTTTTTTGGCGGGGGGAAGGGGGTGCCAGAAGGGGGGCGGGGAGGGGGGTATTCTAGTCTTATAGAAGATTACTTGGCGAAAATGTTGTTAGGATGCTTGCCTTATTTTAAATACTATTTTTTTTTTTTACTTACTTAGGTACGAAATCTTTGATAACCTTACCATGAACTTCCAAAGTTGATGCAAACGTGTCTTTTACATAAAACGTACTCTCAGCTTTTTCGTGCCTCAAAATTTATATGCAAATGACTCTTGTCAAACAGGTAAGGCTGCTTATTTTAAGACTGGTGGGCGTGTGCATCAAGTGCATGGTAGACCCGAAACCAAGAAGTTATCTCCATGGATTATTATGTGTGGTTATGGAAACGGTTTATGAATTTATATATATATATATATATATATATATATATATATATATATATATATATATATTACTATATATATATATATATATATATTAATATACATATACATATATATGTGTGTGTGTGTGTGTGTGTGTGTGTGTGTGTGTGTGTGCGCGCGCGTGTGTATGAGAGAAATAAAAAGTATTGTTTGTCCGTCCACACGACTATTAAAGTTTATTCATATTACAAAATATACACACTTGAAATGTTAAGTAAATATTGTCTAGTGATGAATTCATTTAATCTTTGGGCAAACATACAAATTATAAATGATATCATATTTGCATTAAGATAGAATATTTATTTAAAGTAATAACCAACAACACTGGAAATCATCGCTTGTAAGAAATCCACGTTGAAATTATCAGAGGAAGTGGGAACATTAAAAGTGGCAGCAAATGATTTCAGAAGTTTTCGAATAATAGATATATAATGGTTTCAGTTCTCTCGCTGTTCAGACATTTGACCTTTTGACCTCTTTTCAAAATGGTCTCTTAACGAGCATTGTCCTTTGAAGTTCACATTATTTCCTACACATATTGAAGGTGTGGACGCTAAAGTATTTTTGAGAAGGTGAGGCAACTGAAGATTCATCTCTTTGTAGGTTTCAAAATATTACAGTTTGCAAGAAAACGTGCAAATAAAACCTTTAGCTATAAATTGATTTCGTACATAAAGTAAGTGTGACAAGTCATAATGAATGACATCTTTAATTCTGTAACCAGGAATATGATAAATGTTACAGAATATTACTAAATACACAAATAAAAGCCATCCTTTCGTTGTAAATTGCGTCAATAGTAAATATTGCAGTGCCTTAGAGAATTCATTAATAATTGCAATAAATATGGATGTGAATAAATCACTGCTCAGATTCAGAGCGGAACCCTGTTCATGATCAGGAAGTAATTCAGTAGGCGTTCCCTCAAAGGAAAATAAATGTCACGGCATCGCTTGTCTGGACGACCAGACATTTGACCTCTGACCTAAAATCTTCCAGAGATATTAAAGGATCTGGGTCTTATATATTGAGGTCCTCTATGAAAAGGTTCAACGAATCCGAAGCGTTATTTTCGTTGATACGAAGAGTTGAATCATATCAGTGCTATTCGATTCATATAGATTCTGCCGACGAAATATTATTTTGTAGCCTTATATCATCCATCTTAGTAGTTCCTACATAAAAGGAATTTTTTTTTTTAGGAAACCATGTCGTTTACACCTAAGCCTCACGTCAGCTTCAATCAACCCCTATAAGAAAACATATCCACCTCATCCCAATACCAGAGACCAAGTCGTTTGTATAGATTTTATCCACATCCTTCCCGAATCCTCTTTGATCTGTGACAAAGCCCCAAACGACCGCCATCTCTCTCTCTGAAACCGACCTTCCTCTCTTCATCGCCTACTAGCCATATTGCGTCATCCCCTGCTCGACAGTGTTGCCAGTCCGCTGCCACATTTGCCACATTTGCAGATGACATGTTGGAGTGGTCAGTTTTATTTTTTGTTTTCAACCCATACGTAACCGAGAAAATCTTGCGCCTTGAACAGGGATGTACTTAAATGGATGCCGTAATCTCTCTCTCTCTCTCTCTCTCTCTCTCTCTCTCTCTCCTCTCTCTCTCTCTCTCTCTCTTCTCTCCCCATAGGGTTTCTTCTTTGTTCAAAAAGAATGTCGTGTTATCAACAATGCCTCTATTGAGTTATTTACTTTATATTTTTTTGTTTCTGTCGTTATTTTCACGTTGCTACTTCAGAGTTGTGTAATCCCCAGTAACATAAGTCTCGTTTCTAAAATTTATGGCATATCATTAATTAAAATCATTTACAATTATTATTGATATATGATTTGATATTTACTAGAATATTCCCCATTACTAATCTTGTGAGGTCTGTAAGTTGCGCACCAATTCAAGAACATCGTTAAGTAATGTGCAGTGACTAAAGTTTCATCATCCATCGTGTGGATTATGAAATTTTTGCTTACTCGGGGAGTAAGCCTGCAGGCTACTTTGTTGTGTTGTTCTTGCTGTTGTTGTTATTGTTGGGGGTCCATAAAAAGGTCCGGGAAAGATGTTTTGCGTTGAGTTCAAGATTCAGAAATTTTAGGATAAGATATTTATGTTTATTTATTAGAATGAAAATGTAAAATATAAATAACGTGCATGCTAAACAGTACAGAACAAGGATTTCTAATAGAATATAGCGTATTTATTTAATTTTCGTTGGTGACAACGCGCTATTTGACCCTAGATTTTAGCAGGCGCCTCGAGTAAGCTGTAGATCGGATCACACCTTGTTGGTCTGGTCGGTGGCTCTTCGCCTGCATCTCTCACCGAGAACTTCTGGTTTCGATCTCGACGTGAAGAATATAAAAAGTAACCAAATGCACAGTTCGGTATGCTTTGCGATTTAGTTCGTAATCATGAAATGGTGTGAGATTTTGACACTTGATGAAGGATAGTGAAAAACAATGAACGAGAAGAGTAAATGCTTTTCGTAATATTCGTGGTATTCAATTCATCCTCTTTATAATCCTCATAAAAAAAACGAAGGACGCGAAACCCAAGACTGAACGAAGTCCCTCCCTAATGAATGTTCGAAACTTGATTGATGGAGAATCTGCTTTGCATCTTAAACTGGCACTTCTGAAACTGGATATTGAGATTTCCCTGCAGCATGGAGCATCATAGACAGCTAAGGTCACGACTCACGAGATGATTAAAACTTGAATATACCGATTCTTTCTTTCTTTTCTTTAATACCTCCGGTAAGGAGGCTACGTATTTATCTACGTTTGCAAACGTTCCCTTCTGTCTTATTAGTTTCTAATTTTAGAAGAATCGAAGGCATTTTAAATAAATAAGCTTTCGTCGAGACAAGGAGAGATGCATGATTATGGCCTGCATCTCGTAGCTTGTGTAAGTAAAAGGGTTTTAAGATAATGATGCTGACGTTGCATTTAGCATCACTTTCGCAGATGAGGAACCATCTCGTCTTCCATCTGCTTTACAGTTTACGTTTTGTCACTACATCCTATCGTGATACCCAAATATAGTTTTTATTCTGTGTAGAAAAGGAAAAAAACCTTGGGTAAACATTTCGCGAGCTTTGGAGAACGTTACCAGAAGCCTCTACTAATCTGAAAAGTGATAGTGATTTAATTAGGATACTGTCTTGTGAAACATAGGCATTGCTTCGCTTTGGATATAGGACTAAACATTACTTCAGGACTGACTCTTTTGCCACGCAATGTCTCATCCCCTATAAAATTAGAATTAAGGAGTCCTAGCTTCATATGTTAAGACCCCGACGTTAGATTAAACCAGAAAATTATTGAAAATGCTATGTAATCAGCTTTCCTAAACAGATAAAGCAGCAATTTATACTGAGGCGACGCAGAACTATATAGCTGAGAAACCTCAGGGGTGGTTCCATCCCCGAGTGCCGGGATGAGTATATGAGTATGGTAGTCATCATCTTTCCAGGGTAACCCGATAGTTTAGCAAAATAAATAAAAAAATAAATAGATATATAAATAAATAAAAATGGAAACGGTGTCTTCATAATCTGTAAATATTCTGGCATATTTACCCCCCAAAAAAAAAAAAAAAAAAAAAAACAAAAAAAAAACTTGAATCGAGTATTCGTGCGTGTATATAAACACAGTAGTTACTTGTACGTTTATGCATGAAGTTCGCCAGGTGACTGCAAAAAATAAATAAATAAATAAAGAATAAGAAAACATCTCATATTACCGGGTATCTGTTCAATAGGGTAACTGAAAAGCTGCGAATTTGAATTTTGTGTGGAATCATTTATAGCATATGTGTGTATGTACGTATGTATATATATTCATCATGTAACAGCTACACGTATTTTCTGGAACAAGCTCCCACTGTACCTGCATAATCCACTACCAATTGTGATGTCCCCGTCATGTCAAAATGAAACGGATTTACGCGTCATGTCAAAATGAAACACATATAAATCCTAGTGTATTACTCCGCGCAATAATCACCCGTCGTATTTCATGAATATGCAGCCATTCAGATCAACTGGAATAAAACTATATATATTTGATAGGGCCCCTAATCAGTCGGGAGAGTGACGTACCATATACCATTCGCATTCAAACAAAATGCGCATGACGTCACAGATGAACGTAATTGACGTAACTTAAAAGTACGACTTTTATGTGCGGGTCGTACAATATGCCATTTCATAATTTAATACAGCGCAGTTTCTGCTTGACTTTGATGTATGAAATAGGGCCTGATATGGTGAATGAAACTTCCAATGGTAATAAGTCAGTGGCGTCACGGGCAGTTTTATTTGTCACGTTGTTTTCTCAGGGAGAGAGGGTTGTACTTCTCTTAATTAAGGGTTCTATGCAAGGTCGAATTTTATCGCCTATCTTTTTAATGGCATGATTTTTGTGAAGCTGGGTGCAGTTTATATTCTGTCCATAATGTTTGAGTGTGGTCGTCGCATCTGGCTCTTCAATAGATAGAGATCTTTTCCAATTCTGAAACACTCGCTGTTTAAGTAGGCAGGACTCACTTTGACAGGTCGTCCATTCAAGGGATTAGTGATGAATAACCCGAGACGACTGAATAAATTTACCCATGGCCCAAAATTTACAGATTGTAAACCAAGGATAGTTCATTATTGAGTACTGTTATAAATATATATACTCGTAGGTTACTTGAGGACAGATTTCATTCATTGAATGCCTGAGGTATTCTTAGTAATCTTCATTACAGTTTACGTCAAGATGTTGTTTAAAACAATAGGAATACAGAAGTCTTACCCTTCGCTATCGATAGAAAAAGTAAGTTACAGTTATGACACGTGAGTCTGTATTTTGTGACAAAGTGAAACAATTAATGCAAATACGAAGAATGGGCAATTTTGTATTGTACCTACGAGCCAGTAATACTTGGTCCTGTCTGCTATGAGCGCGTGTTACGTCATCGCCCGTCTGACCTGCCTTTTCGTGGGTCCTACCACGTGGCCGTGGTCCTACCCGTAGGTATCTTGGAAGCAATCCTCCTCGCATAATTGGTTTTAAGACGCTGTGAATCTGGGAATTTTTCTTGATGATTTAGACGTTTACAGCGACTCGTTGGTACCTAACTGTCGCCAAAAATCTTTTGAGTATTTGTTTTTATTTCATTTGGAATACATTTTAACTGGACAAGACTTGATCTAAAAAAAATAAAAAGCTTTTGGTTATTTGTTTCTATATCATTTGGAATACATTTTACCTGAACAAGACTTGATCTAAAACGAAAAAAAACTTTTGAGTATTTTATTTTATTTCATTTAGAATAAATTTTAACTGAACAAGACTTGATCTAAAACAAAAAAGCTTTTGGGTATTAGTTTTTATTTCATTTGAAATACAGTGTACCTGAACAAGACTTTATCTAAAAAAAAAATTTGTTTTTTTAAGAGCAGTAATTGCAAACATGGTATTAATTATGAGCGCGTATATCCCAGGCTGGTTAATTACGACGCATTTGATGTATTTCATTAAAACCAAACCAAAAAAAAAAAAAAAAACAAACCCCCTCAGTGGGGCCAGGGTGGCGGGTTGGGGCATTAAAAGCCTTTTCGGCCGAAAATAGACTAGAGGTGACAGACCGACGAGACTGACATTTATGTATTCCGTTTACGCCACTGTTGCAATCATGGCTGTTTTAAATATCCGAGGAAACTGGTTTTAAGTTTTCATTACTTTGTTTGAATCATCCTGTAATGCTTTTTTTTTTTTTTTTTTTTAGTATGCAGTGCAGCGTGAATAATATGCAATACGAGTTTTCTTAATGTTGGCAATAATAGTCTTTGAATATTCTACGTTGTAATATTTTTGTTGTAACTTCAAAAAAACCAAAACAAAAATGGGGGGTGGACACCAGTTACATTGGATTGATGAATATATATCAAAGTATTCCTTCTTAAGGAATCTCTCTCTCTCTCTCTCTCTCTCTCTCTCTCTCTCTCTCTCTCTCTCTCTCTCTCTCCTGCTTTCACTGTTAGTGATACCCGCTGTTGAATTCATGACAATAAGTCTCCGGCTATGTCTCCATTATCACCCGAGGAGGTGGTCGTGAATCATCTGAAATGCAAATCGAATTCAGAAAGCGTTATCTGGAAAGGACGCCATCTACTTCTTTTGACAGTCCTCCGTGCCTAATGGCTGTCTCCATTCTCTATTAACAGTTCCTCGTCATTATGCGCGTTAATGATTATATTTCATCAGCAATTATGCTGATTTATCGGAAATTCAGAGACATTGAGATGAAAAGGTAAAGTGAGGAGGTTAAAAAGTCTTATTCCTTGATAATGGAATCAACTACCTTAATTTGGTACTCATTATCAATTCTTGCGTTAAGTTGCCATTTAGAACGACAATAAACATGAATATTAATGGCATTTTGCGCTCTAAAATTTAGGCTTTTTTCAATAGTTGTCCCCTTATCACGGATCAAGTCATCAGGCTGATAATTAAGCGTGATTCTTTAAAAAAAAAAATGTACCTAATAACGAATAATTTTGGACAATTTGTGAATAAGTAAACATATGTTCTCTCTCTCTCTCTCTCTCTCTTTACTCTCTACGTGTATGTATAAGCGAATGTGCCCATTTAAAATGCATATAATATTGACGTGGTTATATTCTCTAAGTCTAATGCCATATGAGATGTTCTTCATCCTTTAATGAGATAGCCCGTCTAATTATTTTAAAAAATCACGAAACGAACAGTTATTAAAGAAAAACTTCTCTGGACATATTATGAATAAGTAATAGTGTCCTCACAATATTTTTTTCCAGCTTAGTTTTCCAAGGTGTAACCGAGTACTGGGTCATTTTCCCGAATAAAAGCGGGAGGCCATCATCTTAAAAGCTAACCATAGAATATTCTTGAAAATTATCTAACCTAACCTAACCTGGGGGCGTGGCAACAAGGGGAGGGGGTTGGGGTGTGGGGCGCAGTGATGCAATACTAGCATGTAGCCGGGCCCAAGCTCCTTCGGAAGAAAACGTATAGGTCATTTGTCTGGAAAACCTCGACTGAATGCTGGAAAAGCGATCATAGGAGGACCCCCTGGAAAGGCGACCAAATTTCGCGAACCCGGAAGGGACGTCTCAGACTCAGGAGAGCCATGTGTTGCTCAGAAGCTGTTTTGGGATGTGTCCCGAGCCTCTCTTTATATCCCTTTTTATAGCCTCAGGTCATTCCGTGAGGAGCTGCGAAATGAATAGAGCGTGAACGGTATGATATTGTATTGGCGCGAATTCCATCTCCGTCCGTGTTTTTCTATTGCTAATAAAATAAATGTTTTTGTCAAGGTTTCTCCCATCTTTTGTATGAGTTTTATTGCTTCGTTTAGTGTCGAAGATAATTGCATTGAAAAAAGAACATTGTTTATTTTCGTTGGTGCACCGTTTTCTTCTTATACCCTTCTATATTACTTAAAGCTAAAAAAGGAATGTAAAAGGATAATAGGAAAAACCTTGATGATAAAAACATATTTTTTCTCATAAAGAATTTGCAAACGCGAAACATATCGACACACTTTATCGTAAATTTTATCTCTTTTCTTGTTAGTAATGCCATTCTTAATTACTAAGCAAATCAAGTAATTCTTTATTAAAATTCATTCTGCTAATTGTGATTTGTGATCAGAGAAAGTGAATAATGCTTACGTTTTTAGAAGAGTTAAAATTCATATCCTAATGAAAGTCATTTTAGTTCTAACTGTCCATTATGAAAGAAATTCACCTTAACTGTTTAGGAATTTCATTTCGCCAAGGAATTGTCGAGGAAGGCGACGAACTGGGCAGGCTGAGAGATTTATTGTGTCCTTCGTTGCACGTTTATCGCTGCATTCATTCATTTGCCTCTCTCTCTCTCTCTCTCTCTTCTCTCTCTCTCTCTCATAAATGTATATATATATATGTGTATATATATATATATATATATATATATATATATATATATATATATATATATATATATACATATATGTGTGTGTGTGTGTGTGTGCGTGTGTGTACGTGTATGTATGTATATATAGTATTGGTAATTTTATTAGGCACGAAGATATGGTAATTTAGTTGCATTCCACATGGGAAATGAAAATGGTAGGTCTCAGGAAATGCCCATTGGAGGACGAAACTGTTGGGCATTTTCTGAGACATACCATTTTCATTTTCCTATGTGGAATACAACTGGAATATATATATATATATATATATATATATATATTGATATATATATATATATATATATATAGAAATATATGTATATATATATATATACACATACATACATACATCATACATACACCACACACACAACACACACAGATATTATATATATATAATATATATATAAAATATATATATATAATATATATATATATATATATATATATATATAATATAGGGTTTCATAAGGTCCCAGTACCGTTACAAGCCATAAATACCTGTAATTGTAATGGGACTTTATGGACACCCTGTGTATATATATATATATATATATATATCTATATTATATATATATATATATATATATATATATATGTATATATATATATATATATATATATATATATATATTATATATATATATATATATATATATATATATATATATATATATATATATATATATATGTGTGTGTGTATATATATATATATATATATATATATATATATATATATATATATATATATATATATATTATATGGAGGAATGAACACATGGGAACGTCTTTCACAGAATTAAATGTTTGACTCTCCAATGAAGAGTAACTCCCTTCAATATTTGTATTACCTGACATTTTGATTTAAATAGAATATAGACCATGCATGATAACAATTTTACTTTACCACTTTTAGCTAAAGTACGAAATAATATATAATAATTAGATTAGCAAGTGGCTCCCCTCCTTTTCTCGTTTATGGCGGTCGGTGGGGGAGGAGGGGGTGGGGGGGGGAAAGGGGTTAAATTTCTAAATTGTAATTACAGATGGAACCATCCATTTTGGTCCAGTCTTGTCACCTCTTTAATTCAGGAAATTATAATTTTCCAGGTGTTCAGAAACTGCATTAGGAGCAAAATGAAGTTACACTTCACAAATTTTTGACGTTGTTATTAACCGCTGTCAATAAATTACGCAGAGAGATTAACGTTATCACCCGGCATCCAGACAGCTGCGGAAAAATAGCGGGTTTCCGTAAAGGTATTTACTAAATATTTATTCAAACACATCCTCTGTTTATCCTGCTTCGTATTCTCCCGCGGTGTTGTTCTTCATGAGGAAGGCTGTTATCAAGCTCCTTAATTCTGGAGAATTAAATTATCATCATTGTTATTCAGAAGATGAACCCCATTCATCTAGAACAAGCCATTAACATAGAATTCAAGCTTCCAAAGAATATGGCGTTTATTACGAAGAAGTAAGACGAGGTCAAGGGAAATACAGAGAGAAGAGATACCACTTATTAAAAATAAAGCCGTGAATTAACAGAAAGATAAAAATGTATCAAAAGGCAAGGAGAATAATATTAGAGAGAGAGAGAGAGAGAGAGAGAGAGAGAGAGAGAGAGAGAGAGAGAGAGAGATAACCCCATGTCCATTCCCCCATAGTCGTCCAGAGCTACCTGGTATCTAATGGCTGCCAATCCACCCTCCATTGCATTTTGAGAAGCAATGAGTTATCCTATTAGATAATGAAAAAATCGACGAGTCCTAATCCATACTTTTCCCGCAGGAAAGGCAGGAGTCATTGTCGTCGGCGAATTCGAAATCCTGTTGAAGCCCACGAGCGTGAATACATTTCACGATTGCTTCCACTAAATGCGATCGTAATTTTACCCTTCCATTCCCTGGCAATATCGCGTATGAATGATTCTGTTGTGTGTTATTTTTTTTTTTTTACAAACTATGCAAACATGCTTTGAAGAATAAGTTTTGCCGTGACGATCTGGATTAAGGCTGAAGGACTCATGATTTCCAAAGGTTCGCTTATAATCAATTTGCATCAGATTGGTTTAGACTTGCATTTCGTGAAGGAGAGGGTTTCATCAGGTTGATCAATGCCAAGAGGAAATCGGTATTAGTATAATGATGAGAAAAAAAGCTCCCCCCCTGAAAGGGAAGAGGATGGCCATCATCGTATTCTCTCGGAATGCATTTGAAATGCATTTTTTTTTATTTTTTGTGGGTCTGACAGGTCATGGGGATCTACTAACTGCTCCTTTTTAGCCTAATTGGGCAACACTATCCATCTCTCTGACCGAAGTCTTATGGTGTTTTTACTGAGGAGGAATTAGGTTACCATATTTAGGGTGCGGAATTTTCCCTGTTAAACATGTTTATTTATATATGCATAAATCAAATTTTGAGGTATTTTTAAGCGCTTGCTTCATTTTAGAAAATTAAAAGTAAAATGGTCATGATAATTTGCAGAATCAAGAATCACATTTTAAACGAATAACGAAAAAAGACCCATCTCAAAATAATTAACCAGTTCTTCATACAATAAAAAAAGGAATTATATTAAACTCAAGGCTCACAAGTTTTAACGAATAACGGAAAAGACCCATCTCTAAATATGACGCCTGTAATTAACCAGTTTCTTCATATAATAAATAAATAATGAATCAACTAAGATATTTCATCTGCACAACGATTTCTCTCACTCCTCACTGTCACTGAGGCGAAGCGATGTATAGTTCATAGAGTTCCTTTCGTCGCTGTCTGTTCAGATCAATA
>NC_087204.1:16429629-16439629 GCF_015104395.2 Macrobrachium nipponense | reverse complement strand
TTTATTTTTCATACAGTTTTCTTTTCATACATTTTCTTTTTAATACATTTTATCTTTTCATACATTTCTCATCCTTTTTTCACATTTTCTTTTTCATACATTTTTAGTTTTCATACATTTTCTTTCATAGATTTTTGTTTTTCATACATTCTTTTTCATACATTTTTCGTTTCTATTTCATTTCTCTTTCCGTATACACACACACACAAACTTTTTCTTAAACGGACTGTTGCCTTCCATGCTATATGAGAAGGCACAGCGATTCCCAAAACAAAGCGAGACAGACGACACGGCCCCTCCCTCCAAACTTCTAGCGGTCATAAGCGGCCACGTGATCATTCCCTGGGTGGGGTTCATTCCCAATATTAGATCGACCTCGAGAGTTATGGGTCATAATTCCCCGGGTGGTGGGTCTTGGGGTTCCCAAATGACGACATTCCACCTCATCGGGCTCTGGAAGTTTTAGGTCAGGATAACCAGAGACGAAGCTATCATTTTGAAAGAGATATTTTAAATAAACTGAGAAAAGTTTATGCTCAATCAAAGAATATTGTCGTTGGTTATTATATGTGTTTCCCCGTTTATTTTATTTTATTAAAAACAGAAAGTCAAATTTGTCTCAGATGTTATGCTAATTTTTATAAAACTTTTATTTAATAGAGTTTATGCTATTCTCATATCATCTAATACAGACCACATCAGCGCCTGAATCCCGTATTTTACGCATCGTGTATTCTTTTTAATAAGCGATCAAGTTTATCGTTGTCTAAAGGCGTTGTATACACAAAGGATGGACAGAAAACTAACAATGGCGTCCTAGATTGTGTTTGCCTTGAAAAACGGTGCCAATGCTAAATTCAGATGGTGCGTAAGTTCCACGCTCCAGGAGAACCAGCTGAAAGACTTGACCGTAAACAACAAAGAATAGAATGGAATAAGAAGAAAAATAGCAATAATCGGTTGCTGAGCTTAAATTTCGGGCGTTAGGAGCCTTTGTTGTGGGTTGCTCTCATGGGGGTGGCCACCTTCAAATATATCTAATAATTTTAGATATATTTGAAAGTATGTGGTCAGGAAAGGAGACTCAACAGGAGCATCGCATGCCTGACTCTAGTTTGTTTCTCCCTTACTTGATACACACACACACACAACACACACAGCAATAACATCCATACACGCACTTATATTAGCGAGGAGTATACCGAAAAGAGGGTACGGGGAGACTGGAAATCTGACGGAGGTAGAATTTTTTTGCATACTTAATTTTGGAATTGTATCAGTTCAAATCTTACGCTAAAATAAGCACACTATGGAATGAACAGAAGTAGTTGTCTAATGTATAGCCATATATATATATATATATATATATATATATATATATATATATATATATATATATATATATAATCCCATGCCGCTTCTCCCCCCAATTAGCCCAGCAATCAAAAAGGCAAAATATGGCTTAACTCTTCATACCATTGAGCCAAACCGCTGAAGGGCTTCAAAAAGGCCTCCTCCATTCTTTCTTTATTCTTATTCTCCCGCCAACGATACATTTCTTTTTATTAAACAAGAAAATCCCACATTTACATTCTGAAGTGAATGTGGAATAAAAGCAAGAACATCTTGCAGAAATAAGTGATTACTTGAACTGCTATATCTGCTGTTAGCTGATTCGTTCATTCCACACTTGCACTTTTCGCTTACTCAAGGAGTAAGCCTTTCAAACTACTTTGTGGTTGGTGTTGTTGTTCTTGCTGTTGTTGTTCCTGTTGAGGGGGGGGGGGGAGGGCATGTAGGAATTCCCTATGGAAAAGCCTAAAAAGTTCTGAAAAAGGTGTTTCGCGTTGAGTTAGATACAGAAATTTTAGGATAGGATATTTATGATTTTCTTTATTAGAATGAAAATGTAAAAAGTGAGTAATGTTCATGTTCAACGTTACAAAACAATTATTTATAATAAAATATAGCGTAATTAGTTTTTTTAATTTCGTTGGGGAAAAATGCGCTATTTGACCATAGATTTTAACGCCCTGTTACGTTCGTATAGGATTCCAAACTGCAGTTACACGACTGAAATGAGCAGAAGTCAGTTTAAGAGAGAGAGAGAGAGAGAGAGAGAGAGAGAGAGAGAGAGTCCTGACAAACTAATAGAATCCTAAGAATGATATCTGGAAACAGAGGAGAAGTTTAATATCAATTAGGGAAAAGGGAAAACTTCCTAAAGGTTCTTAAGAAAGAAATTTTCCAATCATTCTTCTGATTTGCATTCGAAATTAAGTCTTTCGACAACTGCGACTTTGCTTTTAACAGACTGCAAAAAGAAAACTTTTCTTCAACTACTTGTTCTTCCTTAAGCTTTTGTCAAGTGGCATCTTTATTTCCCAGTTTATTTACGTTTTAACTTTTGGTGCCCGAGCTTTTAACTACTTTGAGTTAAGGCTATCATTGTCAATAAAGCTTACTCTTTTTTAACAGTTATCTCTTAACTTAAATTGATTCCGCTCAGCATCTATTAAAGCAAAAATGGCAATTAAAAAAAAAGAAAAAAAATTTAGTTTTTGTAATTTCCAGAAAAAGAAGCGCTGGAAAAATTACTTTCGTTCTAAAATTAACTGATTTAACAGAGCCTCGGTTTAAATTAGGTTTAAAAAAAATACTCTCGCGAATAAATTCGAGAAACCTTGTTTCCTCTTCCACGCTCCCTGCATCTAATTAGTGGTATATATATATATATATATATATATATATATATATATATATATACTATATAATATATTATATATATATATATATATATATGTGTGTGTGTGTGTGTGTGTGTGTGTGTGTGTGTGGTGTGTGGGTGTGTGTGTGTGTGTGCGTTGTGTGTGTGTGTGTTTTAATGCAACGAATGTATAAATGCATGTAAGTATAAGATGGATATAGAATCGTCATTCTATACTTGAAAGAAAAATAAAAAGCTCACTTTTATCATTTAACTTAAAACCTGAAAACTAAAAAGATACTGTCAATTTTTTTTTTATTTTTTACGATCATGCACTGTGTATTAGAACGATGTATCCCCAGACTTTTTTTTATTTATATATATCTTGGTTCCGGAGAAAACAATTCACTTTGAAGTATATTGAAAAACATAAAGGGAAAAATAAAAGGAAAAAATAAAAAAAAATCCCGTGTATGAAGTTGCAATCTGCAATCCCTCCTTTGATCTATGTCTAGGCTTCTGGAAAAGTGATAAAGGTCTTACCATCACGAGGGTAGTTCATAGATACGTTTGGTGGTTGGGAGGAACACAGAGACGGACAGATAGATAATAGACATATGGCTTTTAACAACAGACTTTATATTTTATCCACGTTTTCCCTGGTTTAAAATCAAACTCTTTTTTGTTACTTGTAAGAGTCTGCAAGACCATCAGATTAATGAATGGATGGAACGTGCTGCTTAATCTAACTGATTCATACTCGATTAGTACCGTCATTGGCGTCTTTATTTACCTATACGCGAAGACATTGTACCTTCGAATAGTTTTCATGCAACATAATCATATACAGTAACTTTCGATACCTTATAATACCTTACACAGGCATGGATGTGTCATACAAGAGGTAGCTGAGATATTAGGAATGTGGAATGTATGCAGTGCGATCACAATGCGTTGAGAACTAATCTTTGCCTTGTGGTTCACGTCAATTCTGATTCAGCTGCGCCCAAGTGTTTCACGCAATGGTCTCCTCTCTCTCTCTCTCTCTCTCTCTCTCTCTCTCTCTTTCTTCTCTCTCTCGCGACCCAGTAATTTTTTTTCATAAGCACGGTCTTTCAGATGGATATTTTTTTGTTGCCGAAAGGATTTTACTTCCCCCCTCCCTCTTATCTCTCTCTCTCTCTCTCTCTCAAAAATCTTAGTGAATTAAAAAAATATATGATAAGGTCTTTAAATCGGTTTACTGAGCTCATGTTATATATACGAAAATTACCTTCTGTCACTTATGAATAGGATATATAAACTATACTATATATATCTATATATATATATTATATATATATATATATATATATATATATTATATATATATTTAGTTATATATATATATAGTTATATATATCTATATATATATATATATATCTATATATTTATATTTATATAGTATATATATATATTATATATATATATGTATACATATATATTTATATATATATATATATATATATATATATATATATCTCATATATAATATATATATATATATCTATATATAAATAAAGAGAGAGAGAGAGAGAGAGAGAATGATCAAAGTAAATTTATTAAAGTGAGTAAGGGTAGTGGTGGTGAATGGGGACATATAACTAAACATGCCCGTATAAAATGAGAAAAAAAAAACGTAAATGAACTAAAACAGACGAAAGAGCAGAAAGACAGGATAGATTTGTTATATGAATAACGACAAAACAGTCTATATTATATCTATCTCCACTTACTCTGAGATGCCGACAGTGTTGAAATTCTGAATAGTGATAAATATAAACTGCGGAGAACGACTCCTTATGTCCACATCAACCAAGACACTAGAAAAGGGAAACTTCCTCTAAATACACTTTAGTAGATTCACATCGACCGTGCTTTTTGATGTCTAGGCCAGTCCCTTACGACGCTTCTGATTGGCTGATTGATAAGGCTTATCAGCAGCCAATCAGGAGCGTCGTAAGGGACTGGCCTAGACATCAAATGCACGGTTGATGTGAATCTACTACAGTAACTATATGATTTTGTAATGTTTCACGGACCTTAGAACCTATTCTTACACGAGCTCCTCTGTTACGTTCTCCGAGATAGAATTCTCAGTATTGTTGACTTTAAGCGCCCAGGGCCCAGTTTAATCGCGCCACAAAACAATTAAATAGCAAACAGAAATAATATATTAGGGAATGAGAAAGAAAGAATAAAGAAAGAGGGTTACGAATCATGACGGCTGTTATTTTAACCGAGTCAAGAGGGTAAATCGTATGAAGCTGTAATTGCAAGTAATTCAGGCACACTCCTCTCTCTCTCTCTCTCTCTCTCTCTCTCTCTCTCTTCTCTCTCTCTCTCTCTGTTGTCTGCATTCTCGCGTCGTGCAGGGCTACAAATAAAAAATTAGGATACCACACGCTTTAGAAGAGAGATTTAATCAGGTTAACCTAATTACTCTTAGGGCCACGCCAGGACTTTACTGTTTAAAAAAAAATGAAATTGAGTTCCTTTTCCGATTTTATTAAACATAATCCCGCATTTACCCTACTTAACGTCTCGTTAATTTCGTATGAATCATATTCAAAGTGAGAGAAGTCTGGCTGTTCAGCATGACAGGTTTTGATGAAATAACCAAACAGAAAACGGAGGAGGGCAAAATTGTGTCTCGTTTTCTGTTTGTACTCCATGTCTCAAGGTGGAAGGTGGTTGAGTTTTTTTACCTCTTTTGATGTTTGTTCGTGTGTAAGTAGATCCCTTAAGAGCATTGAATGGATCTGGATGGACGAGGGTGAGAACATAAAGTTGGTGACGCCTTCCAAATGAGGTTATCTTTTGTTGACATTGGTGTTGGTCTTACCCATAGCTCTCCATACGAACTGGTAGCCCATTTTATTTGAATTGTCTTAGATAAAACGGGGCCGTGCTAGATTCTATGGTCAAATAGCACGCTGTTTCACCAACGAAAATTAAAATTGATACGCTATATTTTATTATAGATCATTTTTTCCTGTGCCGTTTGACATGCACATTATTTATTTTCAACATTTTCATTCTAATAAATAAATTATGAATCCCTCCATCCTAAAATTCCTGTATCTTTAACTCAACGCAAAGCACCTTTTTCGGACCTTTTCAGGCTCTTCCTAGAGCTTTCTTACCACCCCAACCCCCACCCCAAAAACAACAATAACGACAAAGTAGTTTGTAGGCTTACTCCACGATTAAGCGAAAACTACACGGATTCCTGATATCAGGAGAGCTAAACCAGAACAAACTGAGAGTAAATTCACAACCAAATCGAGTCATAAATAACAACGACTAGGGAGGAAAGTTAGACATTTGAAAACTTTATTCAGATCCCCTGAGAACGGAACAATTGCTCAATAGAAATCTAATTAGTTAACCTCAGGAATAATTAGGCGATATTTTTAAATTCTCGATATTGTTTCTGGCTATGAAGTTCGGCTTTGAAACAAATAAATAAATAAATAAATAAATATACTAAATAAATAAATAAATAGTAAATAAAAAGTTTCACCGAAGAACTCGGAATCTTGTTGTGAGATGGAACAGCACGCGTGTGTTTTTATCACTGGGCCAGTCAATTAGGGAAAATGTTTCAATAGAAAGTAAGACAACAATGAAATCTCAGACTGAAATGATGTGGGGGAATAGATTAGGCAATGGCCCAAGGGAGGATAGAATAGTCAAAAGTAGTTGTCTGTCCTATAAAGTGAAGTCATGGCAGGAGGATACGTGTCCTTATCTCCGTCGAAATGGAAAGGCTTTTCTTTGATGAAGATAAATTGTAAGGTAACGGAAGCGATTTCACTGCCAGACCTTTAATATCAGAGTAAGAAGAATGTAGCTCTGGGAAGTATATACTTTTTCACACAAATGTTTGGGAAGGACACGAGAATGCTTCCTACGCAACAATATTTTAGGCGTGGATCGAATTTTTCTAAAACATTCAAACTGGAAAACTGGAAATTCTCTCTCTCTCTCTCTCTCTCTCTCTCTCTCTCTCTCTCTCTCATCCAAAGTGCGGATTCACGACGGCTGAGTAAACATCCATGGCCCGAGCAGCCTTCTTCCAAGATTAATTCTCATGAGGGCTGACTAATGACGTGGAGATTTTTCACAATGAAAAGTTGAGCCTTTTCTTTGGGGTGGACCACCCCCACCATCAACCCCACACCCCCCCTCTCTCCTTAGAGAAAAATAGTCCTCTGAGCAATTAGTCGCTAATGAGTGACCCCGATCACTTCATTTCGTCTCTCAGATTCGGTTAAATATTCTTTCCATCGCAGGTTTCCAGAAAATCAAAATTTTAGTATTTTCTGAAGATTAAGTTCTTTTTTATCATTTTTAGCCAAGGATGTACAATACTTATTGTTTATTATTCCTACTGAAATTATCATTGATAAATATGTTTCTCCTTGTATGTATCGACTACAGAAGTCTGTAATTGTACATTGAACACGTATAATTAATGTGAACATTAAACCTGGACTATTGATGTGAATATTCAGAGTATTCATAAAGGATAACCTCACTCGCTAGTGAAATACTTAGTTCTCGTTTTCTATGTGATCATTATGTTTCTCAGACCCAAATATCCATGGTGTGTCAAAGGTATTTAAAGAGTTAATGTCCAAAAGTCCTGATTAAACTGCAACACGATCAACGCAACACAAGTGCGAGTACTGTAAGCTCTCTCTCTCTCTCTCTCTCTCTCTCTCTCTCTCTCTCTCTCTCTCTCTCTCACAGTAAACTTTAGGTCAGCTAAAAGCCTTCATCTCATCTTCGTTACCTATTTTTCTGAGAGAAAAATGTGCTATGTTAAAGGCTGCCGAGCTCTCTCTCTCTCTCTCTCTCTCTCTCAGCAAATTTTAGGTCAGGTAAATCCTCATCTTATCACCTAGACCTTTTTTATGAGAAAAATATGCAGTATTAAAGGCTGCAGCGTTGCATGTAAATCCCCTAATAAATATGGCTTCATGTTGGCGGTCAGACATAGGCTATGGCTTCTCGAAATAACAGGGGATGCTGGCCGAGTCATATCTGGCCGTTGTGATGTTTATATAATGAACCAACGAATTGCTTTTGTATGATACGATCTCTCGATGATTTCGCATCCAAGGCGGATGAGATGCAAGTTTTATCTTCCCCTGAATAATGAGTTAGTGCCATTACTCTCTCTCTCTCTCTCTCACACACACACACGAAGATACACATACGCCCGCACCGAGGACCAGATTTAGAATATTCGGTCAAAAATAGTTTGATATCTTCTCTCTCTCTCTCTCTCTCTCTCTCTCTCTCTCTCTCTCTCTCAGAAGCGCAGGAATACAACCACACTCACATTAACATGCTAAAACACTCATCCAAAACCACTGGTACTAAGGTGCTGGTGGTGTGTGAGTGTTTGATTTTTGTTAATGGTTTCTGCTTTTCTCTTGGGGCGTATTAACCTTCCTTCTCTCATGCCGAGGACTTGCCTAAAATCATAAGTAAAAGGAAGTAAAAGGAAACTAAATCCTCTCGCCCGAAGAGCAAACGCTCTGAAATCATGAGGTATCGTTAAAACTTATGAGGTCATTCACGCTGATGGCCTGGAATCCTGCAACCTGCGAACAGCAAAGAAGAGGCAAATAAAATAAAATCATTATGTTTCCATCGATCAGTCTTACGAGGGGACGGTTACTTTTAGACGGACCTATGGGTCTGTGTGCATTATTTATTTCTGTACATATGAATCTTCCAGTGGTTTCAAAACGAATATTATACACCGAATCCAGTTATTAATTAATGTCAGTGGAACTGACATTAATTAAGAGCACATGGAATTACTATTTTATTATGACACCTTGTTTAAGTTGTTGTACGTCATTATATTTATTTATACAATAATCTTGAAATAACACAAACAAACACACCCCTCCCCACGCCACATACAGAGAGAGAGAGAGAGAGAGAGAGAGAGAGAGAGAGAGAGAGAGAGAGAGAGTGGGGACAAGGGTTTGCCTATGTAGGACCATCAACAGAATTGGACGGAGCAATTAGGAGCACTGTCCAGGATATCGAGACGAGCATCCAAGGTTCGTTGTCCTCATGAAACTCTTTATTTATGATACACATAAATAAATTACAAAATTAGATATGAAATGTGTTTAAAATATATATTCGAGAATGGATTACTTGTCCAAAAAATATATATATATATACTGAAATTGCTCAGAAAATATTAACTTTATAGAAATGGCTCATCATTATTTTATTAAAGCTGGTTTGATTAATTAGATACGAATGTGTTTAAAAATATATATTCGAGAATGCATTACTTGTCCAAAAAATATATATATATTATTCTGATATTGTTCAGAAAATATTAACCTCTATAGAAATGGCTCATCATTATTTTATTTTCTTAATGCTGGTTTGTTTAAACGTTGGCCTTTCTGATGCAGATAACATCGTGTAGGAATTTTAGGATAGGATATTTATGATTTAGTTATTAGAATGAAAATGTAAAAAATATATAATGTGTACGTTGAACAGCACAGAAAAATTATTTTTAATAAAATATAGCGTTTTTTTTTTTTTTTTTTTTGCTGTGAAATAACGATCTATTTGACCGTAAAGTTTAGCGCGTTTTGATTTATGCTAAAAGTTAGGGATATAACATTTACAACATACTCCTGAGGGGAAAATCTTGCATTTGTGCCAAGTAAGCTGGAGTTCAGAACACGCCTTGTTTCATTTAAAGTTAGTTGTTGAACCGTTGCCCTCTCTCATGCAGATAAAATCGAGCTATTCCAGGAAATACGGAAATGAAAGCAACAAAGCACAAATGATGTTAAATTAACGAATGAAAAGGTTCTGCAGTCATTACCATAATGACTATATCAAGCTATCTGAGGAGATAATTGGTGTAATAATCACGTATAATGATGATGATCGTTTCAGGAACAAAGAAGCGAAAGAGATACGTAAAAAAATAGAGAGAAGCCACTTAGAAGCATTTTATGCAGTTAACAAAAGACACGAAAAGGGGTAAATCTGGGAGAGGCTAATTTGCATAATGATTATATCAGCTTGCATACACTGCTGAAGTACTGCATTGCGATTTCCCCTTATGGTTTTTTTCTTATTAGGTTTATATATACCTCTAGCAGTATTCAGACCAATTTGGTTCTGCTAATTTTTACGTGAATTTTTTTAATAATAATTTGTGCTCAGATTACTTCTTCCTGGTCGCGGATG
>NC_087204.1:16419629-16424629 GCF_015104395.2 Macrobrachium nipponense | reverse complement strand
TCTTATACGAGCCGTTTTAATGAAAAGCTAACATTAAATACGAACTAATAAAATAAAACTTTCATTCAGGAGTTAGTATCCAATTAACACTAAATCATAGTAGGAACCAAAGAGCCGCTCTGAAATTCGGGTTTAAAATCATATCTATTGTGTATCTGTCGAATAAAATTAACTGATTATTTATTTTTCATCAAGGATTCCATTTACCTTTCACCTGCGAGGCTTGTAGGGATGACTCGCATTGTTTACTAATCCCGGCGTTCATTTGATTTCGTCAAACCTGGATTTCAGTTATCGTTTTAACGCGGTATCTAATAGTTCTAATATACTGAAATTCACACAGAGCCAACGGCAGGAATCATATTTTCTGTAGTGCATGTTTTCTTTTCTGTCCTCTCCAATGCCCCCTATGCTAGGACCAAAGGCCCCAATTTGATAATGATTCCAATTTCCTTCTCATAACCGTGGAAACAAGGTGTGATCCGACCTCCAGCTTGATCGGTGCGCATGCTAAAATCTATGGTCAAATAGCGCGTTGCCTCATCCGCGAAAATTAAAATAAATACGCTGTTTTTCATTGAGAAATAATCTTTCTGTACTTTTTAGCATGCACGTTATTTATTTTTTAAAATTTATGATGTAATAGATAAATCATAAATATTGTACCCTAAAATTCATGTATCTTTAACTCAACGCGAAATACCCTTTTCAGACCTTTTTAGACACCCCCCCCCCCCACCACACACACAAGAACAACAACAAGAGCAACTTTGCAGCTAATAACATACGCACTACAATTTTAGTTTGTAAATTGCTCTCTCTCTCTCTCTCTCTCCAGGTACATTTTCTGTTTCATTCATTTTCTGTTTCATTCATTTTCTTTTCATACATTTTCTGTTTATTTTCATACATTTTCTTTTCATACATTTTATTTTCACAATTTTTCTTTTTCATACACTTTTTCATACATTTTCTTTTTCACACATATTTTTTTTTCATACATTTTCTTTTTCATGCATGATCTTTTCATACATTTTCTTTTTTATTCTTTTTTATTTTCTTTTTGCAATTTCTTTTTTCATACATTTTCTTTTTATTGCATTTCTTTTTTTCTACTTTTCTTTTGCATATATTTTCTTTTTCATACATTCTTTCTTCATACATTTCTTTTTCATACATTTCTCATTCCATATATAAACACACAAACTTTTTCTTAAACGGACTGTTTCCTTCCATGCTATATCAGAAGAGACTGCGATTCCCAAAACAAAGAGAGACAGACGACACTGACCTTCCCTCCAAACCTCTGGCGGTCATAAGCGTCCACGTCAATTCATTCCCAGTGCGGGGGTCATTCTCAATATTAGATCGACCTCGAGAGTTATGGGTCATAATTCCCCGGGTGGTGGGTCTTGGGGTTCCCAAATGACGACAATTCCGCCTCATCGGGCTTTGGAAGTTTAACGTCAGGATTACCAGAGACGAAAACTCTATCTGTCATTTTGAAAAGAGAGGTTTTAAATGCCGATAAAGGTTATGCTTAAAGAATATTATCGTTGGTTATTATATGTGTTTTCCATTTATTTTATTTTATTAAATAGCAGAAAGTCAAATTAGACGCTGATGTTATGCTAATTTTTTAAAAGTTTTATTTAAGGGAGTCTATGCTATTCACAGACCACATCAGCGACTGAATTCCGTATTTTACGCATCGTTTATACTTTTTAATACGCGATAAAGTTTGTCGTTGTCTAAAAGCGTGTATACACACAGCATGAACACAAAACAATAAACAACAATGGCGCCTTAGATTGTGTTTGCCTTCCAACGGTGCCAATGCTAAATTCTGAAGGTGCATAAGTTCCACGCTCCAGGAGAACCAGCAGAAAGACTTGAGCTTAAACACATAGAAGAGAAAGAAATAAGAAATAATGGCAGGAACCGCCGGTTGCTGAGCTTAAATTTCTCGGGAGCTGGGAGCTTTTTGTTGTGAGTTGCTTTCATGGTGGTGGCCACTTTCAAATATATGTAATGATTTTACACTAAGAATAGCGGCCACTTCTTTCCGCAGTATGAGGTCAGGAAAGGAAACTCAACAGGGGCATCGTATGCCTGACTCTGTCTAGTTGTTTCTGTCGTACTTGATACACACACACACACACACACACACACAGCAATACATTCATACACTCACTTATATTAGAAAGATGATGATACTGGAAAAAGAGGGTACGGGGAGATAGGAAATCCGACGGGGGTAGAATTATTTTTTTTGCCAACTTAATTTTGGAATTGTATCAGTTCAGATCTTACTGCTAAAATAATGCTTATACGTATGTAATGAATAGAAGTAGATTTGTGTAGTACACATGCGCACACACACACACACACACACACATACACAGATATATAATATACATATAAATATATATATATATATATATATATATATATATATATATATATATATATATAATATATATATCTACATATGACATTTTACGAGCAATAACTATCAAATTAAAGTATATGTATTTAAAAAATGAAACCACTACATTTGGACATTATCTGTAAAACCCATAGACGTCAAATATATAAAGTAAAATTACCCTACACGTGAAATCATCTACTGTTCCATCTACCATAAATTTCCTGAAATCATCTACTGTTCCATCTACCATAAGTTACCTGAAATCATCTACTGTTCCATCTACCATAAGTTACCAAGTAAAAAAAAATTAGGCTAAATAACAATCATTAACAAATAGTAAAGAATGTTAAGGATAGAAATGAATTGGTCGTGGAGATAAATGAGAAAGTTCACATAACGTGTTCTTTGACACAAATAAGAAAGCTATACTTTCTTCTATTAGAACTAATCCGAATTCTTTTTCAAGTATGAATGTTTAAGGACCTTGCCACAAGCATATCGCCAGCGGAAACGAGGAAGCAGTCTACTAGAGATATCCTGAAGGTGGAGGGACATGCCTATGTCAAACAAGGACAGCAATAATTAAAATGAGATACATAACAAGGTCTCTGACACAAGAAAATCTTCCATAAATATCAATCTTTGAATGAGTAAGTGAGAGTGGAAAAAGCTCAAATTATATCCAAGGACACGCCAGACAAACAGACGAAGAATAATCATTATGAAGGTATGGAAACGAAATTTTACCACGATTCCTGCTATCAGTATGAGGCAGCAGGTGCATTAGTTTTTCTTTTAGATAACAAATGAGAAGGTATTATGAGTAAGTAATTCTCGCCAGAACCGTGTTATACTAATTTCAAAAAAGAAACCTTGTCCACCTACGTAAAATTTCAGGCTTCGCAAACGCTTTCAAATGGTAATGAGTTTCATTTATTACAGACATTTCATTCGTACCTCATTTGAATTTACAACAAAACGCGAAAATCACGACTGGTGAAATTACCGCTGCTTCTTTTGACGAAGACTGGATTGAGTTTATTTTCACCAAGAATACAAAAATGATTTAAACATGTGGAGTGAAATATACTGAATTTTAGCAGCAACAGGTACCCGCTCCCTCGTGGCTCTTTTGAAAGGGACCTGGAATTCTCCTGACTTGTTTCGCGACTCTAGCCAAACGAAGAAAGAAACCACATAGAATGATATACCTATTTAACAGTAAATTCTCTCTCTCTCTCTCTCTCTCTCTCTCTCTCTCTCTCTCTCTCTCTCTCTGAAGACTAAATGTCCTTATATTTTAACTACTTTTTCCTACGTCTTCACGTAATTTTTCTTCCGTAAATTATTCCGTTTTCTTTAAATATATTCACTTAGTGTAGTCAGATTTTTCTTTCCCTTTTCAACTGCCATCTCTCTCTCTCTCTCTCTCTCTCTCTCTTCTCTCTCTAAAGACTAAGCGTTGCGGAAGATCTATGGCTCCAATATCTTAGCTGGAATATCCTACTAAATCAAAAAGCAAGCGTGCAAAGTCCATGTTGCCGAACGAAGGAAACGTTTTCCTGGAATCTCATAACAGATCTCGCTGTAAATTGAATCCCAAAGAGGATGCATGCTGCTATTTACTTGTGTCGCAGAGGGGGGGGGGCTCCAAATCTCTGTCAATGTTTTGCCAATGGTTTTTTGGTCTCGATTACTACCTACTTAATTCTAATTATTCTCCATGATGAGTTTCAGCATTCAAAACCAGCCACCTTACTATAAAATCATACATTTACGAACAATTCCCAAACTATGTTTTCTTGTTCTGGACTGCTATGATATTAGGGACCTTCGTTAACTGAGTGTTGTTTATTGTTTATGTCTGTAAATGGGAACAAACGAGGTTCTGCGTACTCTACCCTTTCTTCTGCAAGATTTAACTCAATAATTGTGGTCAGGTACGCTTTGGTAAATAACTTTTCCGTGGAATAATGAGCGTCTTGCATCAATAAACAAATCTACTCTCAAATATTTACAAATATAAATTCATCATTCTATTTCTAAATCAGACGATTATTTCTAAAACATCGCATCTTACTTTGTCTTATTAGAGATGGAGATAAATATAGATAGCTAGAATGCCGAAGGAGAAGACAAAGAAGAGGTAAAACATCGACAAGAAGAGAGAGAGAGAGAGAGTAGTATGGAAGGTCTCGATTTCAAGTCTATACCAATTTCTTATATTATATATATATATATAATATATATATATATATATATATATATATATATATATATATATATATATATGTATATATATATACATATTATATAATAAACTGTCAACAGTCAATTTCATACTCCTTGACCCAGACTCTCAAACTAATGAAATTCGCTCCTGACTTGATTAAAGAAGAGCAACATTTTTGCAAAGAATAATCTTTTATCGTTAACTTCGAAGATATGTTCTAATAAACAAGAAATGGAGAGAGTAACTTAATTTTCTGCTCCAGTTCGTCTTTCGACTCACATTTCACTGGTCATCTCCTACTTAGGAAGAGATTAAAACTATTCACTTGACTATACC
>NC_087204.1:16417754-16419129 GCF_015104395.2 Macrobrachium nipponense | reverse complement strand
GGAGGATACGTGTCCTTATCTCCGTCGAAATGGAAAGGCTTTTCTTTGATGAAGATAAATTGTAAGGTAACGGAAGCGACTACACTGCCAGACCTTTAATATCAGAGTAAGAGGAATGTTGCTCTGGGAAGTAAATGCTTTTTCACATATTAATTCTCATGAGGGCTGACTAATGACGTGGAGATTTTTCACAATGAATGTTTGAGCTTTTTCTCGGGGTGGATCCCCCCCACCCCCATACCCACAACTCTCCATTAAGAAAAATACACCTCTGAGCAATTAGCCGCTAATGAGTGACCCCGATCACTTCATTTCGTCTCTAAGATTCGGTTAAATATTCTTTCCATCGTAGGTTTCCAAAATCAAAATTTTAGTATTTTCTGAAGATTAAGTTCTTTTTATCATTTTAGCCAAGGATGTACAATACTTATTATTTATTATTCTTACTGAAATTATCATTGATAAATATATTTCTCCTTGTATGTAACGTCTACAGAAGTCTGTCATTGTAAATTGACCACGTGCTGTTAATGTAAACATTAAAACGTACTATTGATGTGAATATTCAGAGTATTCATAAAGGATAACTCACTCGCGAGTGAAATACTTAGTTCTCGTTTTCTATGTGATCATTATGTTTCTTAGACCCAAATATCCATGGTGTGTCAAAGGTATTCCAAGTCCTGATTTACACTGCAACACGATCAACGCAACACGAGTGCGAGTACTATAAGCTCTCTCTCTCTCTCTCTCTCTCTCTCTCTCTCTCTCAGTAAACTTTAGGTCAGCTAAAAGCCTTCACCCCCTCATCTTCGTGACCTAGATGTTTTTTCCTAGAGAAAAATATGCTATGTTAAAGGCTGACAAGCTCTCTCTCTCTCTCTCTCTCTCTCTCTCTCAGCAAATTTTAGGTCAGGTAAATCCTCATCTTCGTCACCTAGACCTTTTTTCTGAGAAAAATATGCAGTATTAAAGGCTGCCAAGCTCTGAATGACTGCAACGTTGCTTGTAAATCCTATAATAAATACGGATTCACTTTGGCAATAGTGAGTCGTAAGCTATTGCTTCTCGAGATAACAGGAGATGCTGGCCGAGTCATATCTGGCCGTTGTGATGTTTATATAATGAACCATAAACTTGCTTTGGTTATGATACGATCTCTCTATGATTTCACACCCAAGGCGGAGGAGATGCAAGTTTTATCTTTCCCTGAATAATGAGTTAGTGCCATTACTCTCTCTCTCTCTCTCTCTCTCTCTCTCTCTCACACACACACACACACACACACACATACACACACATACACATGCGCGCGAACCGAGCACCAAATTTAGAATATTCGGTCAGAAATAGGTTGATTCTCTCTCTCTCTCTC
>NC_087204.1:16407754-16412754 GCF_015104395.2 Macrobrachium nipponense | reverse complement strand
GACTTTTACGGATCTTTACAGCGCCCACCGACACACACACTCTCTCTCTCTCTCTCTCCCTCTCTCTCTCTCTCTCTCTCTCTCATACTGCTAGATTTAACATTCGCCCGTTAGATAGACTGTGGGAGAAGAGTACTTTCACAAAGGCCTCTTTCTCTCTCTCTCTCTCTCTCTCTCTCTCTCTCTCTCTCTCTCTCTCTCTCTCTTGGAGAATTTGAATTATAAAATTGGGCATTTATCAACAGATAAAAGAATTGAAAAATTTTAATACTGGATCTACGGCATCTTGATCCAGTGAACTTATAGAAAAATACTGGGGGTTTTAATTAAAATCTGACACATGCAAACAAAAATGAGACATAGCTTCGGTTATTTCGACAACACGAAGATTTACGTAAAAATCACGGCATACTCTTTCAGTAACGAACGGGGATGGCTGCTCAAGTTTCTGTAAAAAGCAAAATTTACTATATGACGAAAATGAAATGGCTGTTAATGAAGAACTCTCCGTAGTAATATATACGACACAAAAAACACCTTACTAAACTACGATATGGTTTGGAATTCGTCGAAAAATAAGGAAATAGGGAAGTAGGTAAAATTCATCCATTTTTATGATTGGGAGAGCTACTGGAATGTTGCTTATGACCCACCTCTCCACAGTCCCCAAGAAACCCACGAAAAATCGCTGCAATAAAGATATGTCGAAGAT
The DNA here is from genome assembly GCF_015104395.2 of Macrobrachium nipponense. Classification (NCBI taxonomy): domain Eukaryota; kingdom Metazoa; phylum Arthropoda; class Malacostraca; order Decapoda; family Palaemonidae; genus Macrobrachium; species Macrobrachium nipponense. Next base: position 16,412,042 of record NC_087204.1, on the reverse strand, counting down.
TTTCAACTCAGACATTTTGCTTTAAATTTTGTGAGCATATATTCAAGTTACTTCATTTATGTTATTTCTTCAGGAGCTGAACAAAATATGTGGTTCTGTCGAGATCCAAGATATAACTCATAGGTAGATTAGCGCAAGCAATAAAATTAATATCTACATAATGAACAAAATATAACGCATTCATACGTGTAATTGTATCATTTATAAGCACCTTAATTGCAAATGCAATGCTAACGTGCAGTTATGAGTGAAGTTTTTCTGAATGGTGCAGATTCATTTGTTGAAAAGGATATCGAAACCTAATATTTAAAAAGAAAATAAAGTCGAATGAACGATGTCCAGTGAACTTTCTCTCAATATAGAGTTTCGTTTTCTGTTGACGTTATTTTATCACCTGGAAGAAGAGACGAGAGGAAGAATTCCGGGTTCTATTTTGTCCTCGTGACAAAAGAGCTCCTGGGGTTTATTAGATGTGCCTCTGAGCTACAAAATATTACTTTCATGATGTTTCATTTTTATTTTTGAGTCTAATTATCCTACCCAAAATATTACATTATATATTGACTAATACTACGCACAAACACACATTCATGTATATATATATATATATATATATATATATATATATATATATATATATATATATATATATATATATATATATATATATATATATATATATATATGACAACAAACATTGAGTGTTTCTGTATATTTTGAGATTTTGCAGCGTGTTTAGGTTATTGTATCTTTTAATTGTGTAATTTCATTTTGCTTTATTACTTCATTGATTTTAATGTAACTTATATTCCATTATTACTTCATTGATTTTAAATGTAACACACACACACACATATGTATATATATATATATATATATATATATATATATATATATATATATATATATATATATATATATATAACCTTTAGCTGGGTTGAAGTTGACAGAGTATAGCTTTATGATTTGAACCCTTATAGAGACTCCATACACCTCAACGATATAAGCGATATCGAACCAACTCAATATTCAGTGTATGGATATGTTAGTGGCCACTAGGATGTTATCATTATTCTTAGGTATCCTTGCTGATTAGTCTTGGGTGCTGGTGAATGCAGCAGTAATTGAAACCAATTTTATGTTAATATATGCGTATATATACATATATAAAGGTATAAGCCACGAAGGAAAAATGAATATATGTAATGTATATATTTATAATATATACAATATATATGTATATATATATATATATATATATATATATATATATATATATATATATATATATATATATGTGTGTGTGTGTGTGTGTGTGTGTGTGTGTGTGTGTGTGCGTGTGTGTGTGCGTGTGTCCAACAATCTCGAGCGTCCTGCAATTATGTAATGATATAAATAAGTTTTTTCTCATTCTGACAGTATGTAATTTTCTAACAGGTATTTAAGTAATAGATACTGCAGCTTTGTAAATTAGTTTTGCTGAAAACTTACCGAAATAAAAATTATCTCTCTCTCTCTCTCTCTCTCTCTCTCTCTCTCCGGATCAAAGTAAAAATCTGTCAGGGTTTACATACCTATCTCCTATCATGCAGTTGCAAACATATTTATCTGTAGATATTAATATCGGTAACGCTATTCGAATACCAGCTATTCATAACGGTCGATAGAAAAAAAATATATATATATTAGATATTTATGGTTAAAAGCCACTGCACTTATAAATGGTGAATTTTTAATGATACCCAAATTTTCCCCCAAAAAATCAGATGTCGGTATTACAGTTATATTTGTCGTCTGGTGTTTATGTAGAAATACCCGTACACAAAATATGAATATACACGTCAAAGTATATTTCGTATTAAAGTCTAATTATAATTATAAATTATAATTATCACTATAAAATGCCTCTGTTTGTGTGTGTGTGTGTTTGTATTTAATATTATTTTTATATGTATATATATATATATATATATGTATATATATATATATATATATATATATATATATATATATATATATATATATATATATATATATAGAGAGAGAGAGAGAGAGAGAGAGAGAGAGAGAGAGAGAGAGAGAGATCATTGTAAAGGAAGATGATTGATTTTGAATTATGAAACTTGTGTGTGTGTGTGTGTGTGTGTGTGTGTGTGTTGTTTGTGTGTTACTTCACCCGTGTTGTATTCATTCTCTCTCTTTACCCCTCTCTCTAGGGACAAAGGAGATAAAGTAATGCTCTCTCTCTCTCTCTCTCTCTCTCTCTCTCTCTGACCTAGTTCCCGGATTCCTCCCTGCCTCCCAAAGGGGTTAGTTTCCTTAGAACACTTTTGAGTCTATTCCCTTTTAATTTCTCTCGAGGCCCTTTTGGCCTGGATATCTCTTCGCCTCACTGTTTTTATCGGGAGGAAAGTTCTCGATAAGATTATTATTAGCTCTTGGGACGCGAATGATGCTCTTCTAATGTAACCTGTCATTGTGTAGCGCCTCTGTCTGTAAAAGAAAGATCTAATCTTCTAATATGAATAATATCGTGAGATTCACATCCTCCAGAAAACAGAATGACCACTTCCCATTCTTAATCATGTGAGATTCAACTAAAACCTCTGTTCTGAGCGTGAAAAGGAAAGCTTGCTAAGACCGCATCGCATGTCGGTCATATATCCAGTGTGATTTTATAGGATGCATTTATACGTCTCCTCTAGTTTCGTCGATTTGGCAATATATTATCGCAATGCTTTGTGTCACAAATACAGAATTCTTAATGCTATGTATTAAGTACGGAATATGGCTGTTCCCAGTCGACAGCGGTGTGTAAAAGAACATAAAATAATTATATGTATATGCATATTATATATATAGTATATATATATATATATATATATATATATATATATATATATATATATAGATATATATAAGTGTGTGTGCGTGTGTTTGTTTGTATAAGGGTATGGCAACTTCACCGCCCACCTTTGAAAGGTACAGTCCAACCCGTGAGGATAAGCAGCATGCGTTTGGTCAGTCCTCGTTTGTGGTACCAAAGGGTAAAAGCGAGCGCCTGTCAGTCCATAAAATCCAAAATCAGCAGAACGGTAGATGCATAGGGCAGTTCCCTGCTCTCAAGGATATGCTTGTGAGTATATACCCACAGCCTTTCATTAATTACATCTGTTTCATTCAATACATCACTTATCTCTACAGCAGCCTTAACGTAGAAAGATAGAATTTTATACTGAAGGCGCCTACATTCTTAAAATTGCCCTTGTAAAGTAATCAAAAGACATTTTCCAATGGAATCCTCTTATAAAACTCCACTATAAAAACAAAGCCTTAACAATAACAAGGGAAAATGGGAAGGATTTGGAATTACGCATCAGACATCATTCCGTTGAGAGAGTGAGGAGATTAACAGAGATACAGGGAGAGAGAGAGAGAGAGAGAGAGAGAGAGAGAGAGAGAGAGAGAGTAGGATGATCTTCAATGAAAAAGGAAATATGAATATATACTGGGGGGATGATTTTCCTGAGCTACAATCCCCTTTGATGACAACGAGTAGAATTATTCATACACGATTTCTTTTTTTCTTTTTTCGATCTTTCTCTCAAAGTGCTTTTTTTTTTTTTTTTTTTTTTTGCCGTCGTATTTACGTTCCACTTTCCTTCCCTCTCTCTCTCCTTTTTCCTACAGTATGTAAAAATCGCGTACTTACAGAGTTCCGAGCACTGAGCGCGGGTTGGGTGGGTGGGGGGGGTGGGGGGGGGGGCGCTTACTTTTGATCCCTTCCAAAGCATATAAAAAGCCCTCTTTATGAAGCTTAAGAATCGGAAGGACTTTGTTGTAAGTAACTCCATAAAAGGTCGAGTGTTTGTTTGTTGATACCGGCAAGAACTATAAGCTTGACGTTTCACCTTTGTGTTAAGTGGTACAATGCTTTGTAAGTTTTTTTTTTTATTTATTTTTTTTTAACTAAGCTGGCGCTTTTCAAACCTTCTCTTATTTCAATAAGACCGTAATAGGTAACATCACAATCTACTCCTTCATTTAATTATCATAAAGACCATAAAAGAATATTTATAAATGGTTAAGTAATGAGTCATTACTCAAATTCATTTCATTTTTGCAGAAAGCAAATACGAGGAGTTGTCATTTTTAACTTAGTTACTCGTGTTCTTCGCCATTTGATTTGATAAAAAAAAAATCTTATTTTAGGTACAAATCCCGTCGTTATTGTACATGAAATAATATGAATTATTGCAAGTTATTACACCATACTGTGATGTTCACA
>NC_087204.1:16383101-16402254 GCF_015104395.2 Macrobrachium nipponense | reverse complement strand
ATTATTAAAAAAAATTTGCCAAAGAAGAAAAAAAACATATTAAAACATAATTCGAATTCGAATAAAAGAAAGCAAGAAAGACAGCACGAATTTGAATAGAAATGAAAAAAAAACACGGCTAATCTATGCTCGCTAAAAGACATTTTCGCAAATGATACTTCCAGTAAGTATGTCAAGCACTACAAAGCACTTTAGTGCACTTACCCGTTAACATACTTGGGCGCTTGGCAGTGCTTTCGCGACAGTGAAGTAGAGTGAAGTGCTCTATTGCGGTCAGAGTGCATTAGCTCAAGCATTCAAAAACAGCGTCAATGACAGGCAGACAGCGATGCTAAAATATAATTTTCTCAGAATGTCACAATTGGTCATTTTTGTCTTGACATTCTTATACCTGGTAAAAAGCGTTCGCTTTAAGATGTATGCGTGTATAACTACAGCCGTCGATTAAGAAACATTACGTGATGAAGCAAACGAACAAAACTAAAAACATACCGAAATGCGTAAAATGGACTTTGATTGCTGCCACCATTTCGCTGCGTCGACGAAGAATAAAACGAACTGCGGTAATTCGAGAATTATCCACTCATGCGATCCGAGACAAAGGAGCTTTAGCCCCCCTGTGTCAGCGCTAACGGTGTTATGCACCTTTGTCTGGCAAGCCATTTTACGTGGAGGGCTTTCAGCGGCACGGCCGAGGGATATTGAAAACCTATACATTTGCTGAAATATCTCTCTGTATGTGTGGTTTGGCTGGCAAGTGTCTAATGCTCATTGATTTCGACTTAGCCGGTGATCTATTTAGATAGCGGAGTGCCTCTCGGAGGCTGGTTGAAAGACAGGCGTGTATTCAGGCAGGGAAGAGAGAGAGAGAGAGAGAGATTCGTGATAGAATAGCTTGAGGAAATTTAGTGAAATAAATACTATCTTGAATTTGCAAAATTAATTCAAAACTAAAGCGGTGCCAGACGCATGATCATGGCTAACTTTAACCTTGAACTAAAAAGAAACACTACTGAGGCTAGAGGGCTGCAATTTGGTACGGTTGATGATTGGAGGGTGGTATAACCAACATACAATTTGCAGCCTTCTGGCCTTAGTAGGTTTCAAGATCTGAGGGCTGACAGACAAAATCCATCAAACGTCGTTTCCTTTTACTGAAAGCTGAAACCTTAAATTTCCAAATGCATAAAGAATCTCAAATCTTAAACTTATCAGAATCACCTACAGACAAGCAAAGCTTTAATTTTCAACGAATAAAATTCTTTGAATCCATCTTAGACTTTATTTTGATTCGACTGACAAAATTAATCTGTCAGATTGTTTAACGGGCCAGCGAGTTCAGAGGCGGCATCAGCTTTATGGGCGGGGCTGAGTTAAGCATCTTTTGGCCCCCAAAAATAACCCTTCCATTTCAGAATACCCTTCCAGCAGCCTATTTGCGTAAATTCCTATGTCAGGGTTGGTCTATCATCGACGATTTTGATGTATGGTGTTGATCTTGTTCATAAATTTCTCTCTCTTTTTCTCTCTCACTCTCTCGCTCTCTCAATATATATATATATATATATATATATATATATATATATATATATATATATATATATATATATATAGTGTGTGTGTGTGTGTAAACTTGACGACTTACAGAATGTTCTGTGAACTAATGCAATTTAATAAAAGGACCTCATTTGAGCATAAAGGTATCTGGCAGCAATATTTACTTGAAAAGTTTTGATAAATCTCCGAGATTGCTGCTCCAGCTGCATTGATTTTAAAGAAATTCTTTTATATTGTTCTTATTACGGCTTTTTCGATGTTACATAGACTGTTGAGTAAACGTGCCTAAGGTAAAGTAAAGATAGATTGATTTGTAAATATTATTTAAAAGTACGCCCAATATGGTGTGCATTATCCGTAGATTAATACGATTATAATTTAATAGTATAGTATATCAATTAATAGTATATAATTTAGCCATATTGAAGGCGTCAAATAAGAAGAATAGAAAGAATTTCTATAAAATCAATGCAGCTGAAGCAGCAATCTCCTTCAATAGAACATGCTTGAAAGAGGGTCTTCTACCTAAATATTATTATTATTATTATTATTATTATTATTATTATTATTATTATTATTATTATTATTATTATGATTATTATTATTATTATAGAGAAGCTGATGTATAAAATATTATTGTTTAACTAATAGCCAAATAAACAACCAAAACGTTTACAATATACATAAACGATCTTCAAAATAAATGAATGAAGCCACTATTATGTATTCCGGTGAACGCAGAACGTGATTTAATATCATTTTTATTATTATTATTTTTCATAATAAACAAGCTTTCCAAGAAGCAAACCAAAATAGGCTACGAAATTGCAAAAGAAGATTTAAAAGGCAAAATATATATATATATATCTATATATATATATATATCTATATATATATATATATATATATATATATATATATATATATACAATATATATATATCTATATATATCTATATATATATGTATATATATATATAGATATATATATATATATATATATATATATATATATATATATATATAGATACATATATATATATAGATATATATTTATATAATAATTCCTCAGAGAAAGGTGGAGCTGATACCCAGCTTTTCGTCGAACAGAAAGAAACCTTCTTCGATAGCCATATCGTTTTTTGTATTTTACAGCATTTTGTTTTGTGCCGACCAAGTCTGTAAAACCGGATAAAACAAGACAAGGATGCTGCATGATGACTCTCCTCTCTCTCTCTCTCTCTCTCTTAACTTAATAATGGAATCTTTACAAAGAATGCTGTCATCTTTTTCTCCTTGAGAGAGAGGAGATGAGAGCGAGAGAGAGAGAGAGAGAGAGAGAGAGAGAGAGACTGCAACGACGTCAAAGTGTCTGAGTGGGTTATTCAGCTTCACACATAATGGAATTATGTGTGATACTCATTTCCCGTTATAAAATTAAACGTTTTCTAATTAGTTTCCGTTGTCTTTATAGCAATAATAACGTAATCTTCTTCTTCTTCTCTTCTTCCTCTTATTATTATTATTATTATTATTATTATTATTTTATTTTCTTTTTTTTTTTTTTTTTTTTTTTTTTTTTTTTTTTGCCTATCACAGTCCTCCAATTCGACTGGGTCGTATTTATAGTTTGGGATTCCGGGTTGCATCCTGCCTCCTTAGGAGTACATCACTTTCTTACTATATGCGCCGTTTCTAGGATCACACTCGTCTGCATGAGTCCTGGAGCTACTTCAGCCTCTAGTTTTCTAGATTCCTTTTCAGGGATCTGGGATCGTGCCTAGTGTTCCTATGATTATGGGTACGATTTCCACTGGGCATATCCCATATCCTTCTTATTTCTATTTTCAGATCTTGATACTTATCCATTTTTTTCTCTCTCTTTCTCTTCAACTCGGTGTCTAATAGTATTGCGTCATCAATGAGTGATACTTTCTTCTTGATTTTGTCAATCAACGTCACGTCCTGGTCTGTTTGCACGTATCACCCTATCCGTTCTGATACCATAGTCCCAGAGGATCTTTGCCTGATCGTTTTTCTATCACTCTTCAGGTTGGTGCTCGTACCACTTATTACTGCAAGGTAGCTGATGTTTCTTGCACAGGCTCCAGTAGAGGGCTTTTGCCACTGAATCATGCCTCTTTTTTGTACTGGTTCTGTGCAAGTTCCGGACATTCGCTGCTATGTGGTTTATGGTTTCAATTTTCGTATTGCACTTCTACATATTGGGAGAGGTGTTATTTCCGTCTATTGTTCTTTGAACATATCTGGTTCTTAGTGTCTGATCATGTGCCGCTGTTATCATTCCTTCAGTTTCCCTCTTTAGCTCTCCCCTCTGTAGCCATTGCCATGTGTCATCGCTGCCATTGGTTTGTTGTGCCAGTCCTCTGTTCTGTTTGTCATTCTCCTGTCTCTGTATATTTCTGGGTCTTCGTCTACTTTTATTAGTCCTTCTTCCTATGCACACTCATCTTCACTGGTTTTCAGATATTGCCCCAGTGCTCTGTTCTCGATGTGACGCAGTCCTCTATGCTTAGTAGTCCTCTCCCTCCTTCCTTTCGTGTTATGTATAGTCTGTCCGTATGTGCTCTTGGGTGTAGTGCTTTGTGTATTGTCATATGTTTCCTGGTTTTCTGATCTATGCTGCAGAGTTCTGCCTTCGTCCATTCCACTAATCCTGCGCTGTATCTGATTACTGGCACTGCCCATGTGTTTATGGCTTTTATCATATTTCCAGCGTTGAGTTTGACTTGAGTATCGCCTTGAGTCTCTGCATATATTCTTTCCTGATCGTGTCCTTCATCTCTTGATGCTTTATATCCCCACCTTTCATTATTCCTAGGTATTTGTATCCAGTCTCATCTAAGTGTTTGATGTTGCTTCCATCTGGTAGCTTTATCCCTTCAGTTCTTGTTACTCTGCCCTTTTGTATGTTGACTAAGGCACATTTTTCTATTCCAAACTCCATCCTGATGTCCTCAGATACAATCCTTACAGTCTGGATTAGGATATCTATTTCCTTGATGCTCTTACCATACAGCTTGATATCGTCCATGAACATCAGATGGTTAATTCTGTTGCCTCTTTTCTTGAGTTGGTACCCGACATCCATCTTCTGTAGTACTTTTGTCATGGGAATCATGGCTACTACGAAGAGTAGTGGGGACAGAGTCGCCCTGGAAGATCCCTCTCCTGATATTAACCTCTGCTAGTCTTATTCCAGAGCTTGTAAGTATTGTATTCCAGTTGCGCATTGTATTTTTGAGGAAGCTGATGGTGTTTTTCCTCTGCCCCCCATATATTTTCAGGCATTCTATTAGCCATGTGTGTGGTATCATGTCGAAGGCTTTCTTATAGTCTATCCATTGCCATGCTTAGGTTGGTTTTCCTTCTCCTACTGTTCTTCATTACCATTTTGTCTATCAGGAGCTGGTCTTTTGTGCCCCTACATTATTGTTATTATTATATTATTATTATTATTTTTATTATTATTATTATTCCACAGCCGCCGATGTACATTATGGTAATGGTGTGGTAAAAAAGTGAAGACACTTGGACAATATCAATAATAACAGCCTTCTCGAGCAAACCCTGTGTTGCTTTTACTTAGGAAAATCACGTTGTCAGGAGGAGTATTGTTAATAGTTACATTTCATAAATATTTATTGTGCAGCTGTTATGCAAATCTAGGCGCTATCAACACTTCGCTAACGGTAATTAAATCTTTTACTTTTAAAGAAAAACGAATAGAAAAGTGCTGATTAGTAAAAACACCAGATACAGAACATAAGATAATAAAAAAAAAACATAAATTAACCAACATTAGTTTATTATATGCAATAAAATTGAAACCCAGGTTATTTGGCCTCCGCCTCGCAGCAATTAGATTTAATTCTTTAGATGACCCAGTCTCTCCCCTCCCCAAAAAAATGAAATAAAAAAAATTCTGCACAGATTTACAATAAAATTATTTAACATAATTACAAGGAAGAGAAGTAGAGAAACCCCAGCTATCAAAAAACCCAAGTGCAAGAAAATAAGATGCAGTCTATTTTTAAATACTTTGATTTTCACTGTTCCTCACTTGGAGAATTAATCTGTAATGGGTTAGTTTCCTTAGAACACTTTTGAGCCGATTCCCTTTTAATTTCTCTCGAGGCCTCTTTGGCCTGGATATCTCTTCGCCTCCCTGTTTTTATTGGGAGGAAAGTTCTCGATAAGGTTATTATTAGCTCTTGGGACGCGAATGATGCTCTCTTAATGTAACCCGTGATAGTGTAGCGCCTCTGTCTGTAAAAGTAAGATCTAATCTTCTAATATGAATAATGTCTTGAGATTCACATCCTCCAGAAAACAGAATGGCCACTTTCTATTCTTAATCATGTGAGAGTCAACTAAAACCACTGTTCTGAGAGTGAAAAGGAAAGCTTGCTAAGACACCAGTGTCATTTTATAGGCTGCATTTATACGTCTCCTCTAGTTTCGTCGATTTGGCAATATATTATCGTAATGCTTTGCGTCACAAATACAGAATTCTTAATGTTGTGTATTAAGTATGGAATACGGCTGTTCCCCGTCGACAGCGGTGTGTGAAAGAACATAAAATAATTATATGTATATGCATATTATATATATATATATATATATATATATATATATATATATATATATAGATATATATATATATATATATATATATATATATATATATATATATATGTGTGTGTGTGTGTGTGTGTGTGTGTGTGTATATATGTATGTATATATAAATATATATATATATATATATATATAGATATATATATGTGTGTGTGTGTGTGTGTGTGTGTGTGTGTGTGTTTGTATAAGGGTATGGCAACTTCACCGCCCACCTTTGAAAGGTACAGTCCAACCCGTGAGGATAAGCAGCATGGCTTTGGTCAGTTCTCGGGTGTGGTACCAGATGGTAAAAGCGAGCGCCTGTTAGTCCTTAAATACACCCACAGTCTTTCATGAATTACATCTGTTTCATTCAATACATCACTTGTCTCTACAACAGCCTTAACGTAGAAAAATCAATTTTATACTAAAGGAGTCAACGTTCTTAAAATTGCCTTTGTTCAGTTCACAGCGCCTTGTAAAGTCATCAAAAGACATTTTCCAATGGAATCTTCTTCTAAAACTCCCTATAAAAACAAAGCCTTAAAAATAACAAGGGGTGGAAATGGGAAGGATATGGGATTACGCATCAGACATCATTCGAGAGAGTGAGGAGATAAACAGAGAGAGAGAGAGAGAGAGAGAGAGAGGACGAGAGAGAGAGAGAGAGAGAGAGAGAGAGTAGGATGATCTTCAATGAAAAAGAAAATATGAATTTATACTCGGGGGATGATTTTCCTGAGCTACAATCCCCTTTGATGACAACGAGTAGAATTATTCATAACGGATTTTTTGCTCTTGTCCTTTGATATTAACTTCGAATTTACTCTCAAAGTGCTTTTTTTCTTTCTTTTTTTTTGCCGTCGTATTTACGTTCGACTTTCCTTCCCTCTCTCTCTCCTTTTCTCACAGTATGTAAAAATCGCGTACTTACAGAGTTCCGAGAGCTGAGCGAGGGGGGGGGGGTGCTGTGGGGGGTTGCTTACTTTTGATCCCTTCCAAAGCGTATAAAAAGCCCTTCTTATGAAGCTTAAGAATCGGAAGGACTTTCTTGTAAGCAACTCCATAAAAGTCCAGTGTTTGTTTGTTGGTAGCGGCAAGAACTATAAGCTTGACATTTCACCTTTGTGTAAGTGGTACAATGCTTTGTAAGAGTTTTTATTTATTTTAAACTAAGATGGCGCTTTTCAAACCTCTCTCTATTTCAGTAAGAGCGTAAAAGGAAACTTCTGCTATTTGCTGGCAACGTCACGATCTCTCCTTAAAAGAAAACTTATAAATGGTTAAGTAATGAGTTATTACTCAAATTCGTTTCCCCTTTGCAGAAGGTAAATACGAGGAGTTGTCATTTCTAACTGAGTTACTGGTGTTCTTCGCAATTTAATTTGATAAAAAAAAATAAATCTCATTTTAGGTACAAATCCCGTCGATTTTATTGTGCATAAATTAATATGAATTATTGTATGTTATTACACCTTACTGTGATGTTCACATAATTGATATACCGCCCAACCTTACACTAAGATGTCATCCATATTTTCACTTAAAAAGGATATGAAATCTTTCAGTACATATCTCCACGAAAAAACTCTCTCTCTCTCTCTCTCTCTCTCTCTCTCTCTCTCTCTCTCTCTCTCTCTCGTAATTAAATCATTTATGGCAGAACTTGTCTCCGTACTTTTCAGTAAATTTTTATACAAAGATATTCATGCATTCGATTAAAATTACAGAATTGAATAATTAGTTCGACCCTTCTTTGTCCGCATTGGGGTTATATCTAAAAACCTTTTGTACGAAAGGTCATCGTCCTCAGCTTAATAGCAAAAGTCTTATTCCTTTAATTAATGACATACACTGCATGCCACTTGAAGCGTTCGACCATTACAAAACAAAATTAATAATTAAGAGAAGAATGAAACTCAATCAGCAATAATGCTTCATTAAGTAGAATTCAAGTGTGAATTTGAATGACGACAAAAGTTCGTCCATCAACAGAAACTTTAAATTGCATAGAAAAAACAGATCAACGAATCAGACTCATTATTTCTCGGATAATATGCTAAATCAGTAGGCAGATATTTATAGATAACTCTCCGTATGGGGTTTATTCACGTGCGAGAGTAATTATTTCTGTTACTTCCTAAAGTCCATAATGATACATGGTCCTGCAATGCTAAATATGATTATATTTTGAGATAGGCAGTTTGGACGTAAATACCAAATGTGAATATTACAATTCAGCTGTATTACCGAACGTAAAAATAAGCTATTTTCAAGAAAATCGTAACTTATTCAGCTGCCGCTTTTAAGTACGCCTGTATAAGGTTAATATACGAGAAAGGGGAGATTGTCTCATAGAAGATCAGACTCCAATGCTGTGATTGGTTATCAGAGTCCCTTGCTCTATTTTCCTGTAGCAAGTAATTTCCAGCAAAGGAAATAGATAAAAGATGAAGACTGGACTATGGTATTATACCAGGCATCGAGTTTCTCAATAGAAGGAGACACGTTCTTATCATTTTAAAATTATCATAAGTAGACATGGGTATGATCATAAAAAATGGTTATGATTTAATTATGATTATGGCCTTGATTATATCTCTGATTGTGATCAGATTATGATTACTTGTTCTCCATTTATCTGATTGTGATTTGATTATGATTAGTTTTGGTATTTTTTATTACGATTAGAATTTTATTTTTAAATATATAAGAATAACAACGAAAAGTATTAGGCGTCAGAATCTCAAATCTTGCTGGAAATAAAAGGGCCTTGTACGTAACGATGCGTTTGTTGATCTTCAATACCTCTTCAACGGAGCGTTTAGTTGAAAACCCCAAAGAGGAAGGAGGTCGTGTAGCTGGGAGAAGAAAAATTCGCCTCTCCTCGCAGATGCGTTCCTTGAGTCTTAGAAGAAATTGTGGGGACAGATTTTTTTTTTTTTTTTCACTGTTTCCGAGGTAAGGAATATATGGAATTTAAATTACGAATATAGCGCAATGCGTTGATGCTAATCTCAGTGTGAACATTTAGTTGTAATTAACTTGTGAAGCAACGAGACATTTATAGAATGACTTGGGATATGTTGAAAAATAAAAACAGAGGACAGTAAATATTTGTATGCCTGATATATATTATATATATATATATATATATATATATATATATATATATATATATATATATACATATATATATATATATATATATATATATATATATATACATATATAAATTAAATTTATGTACACGTATATACATGCATACACGTACACACACACACACACACACACACACACACACACACATATATATATATATATATATATATATATATATATATATATATATATATATTATATATATATATATATATATATAGTATAATATATATATATATATATAATCTATATATATATATATATATATATATAGTATCTATCATATATATAATATATATTATATATATATCTTATATATAGATATTATATATAGGTCTAGGGTGAATATATATATATATATATATATATATATATGATATATATATCCTATATATATATATATATATATATATGTATATATATATATATATCATTATATATATATATATGAAAGGCCTAGGTTTTTGATTAATAACCTATATTGCCAATATGTTGCGCTGTAAGACCTATGGAATGTGAAGAACAGAGCAGAAGCAACGACCCGAAGAGAAGCTGAACAATGAGTTTCTATGGATTGGCGTGAGATAAAACTGCTTAGTTAGACAAGTCAATGTACTCAGTTCTTGAACTCTTCTCAAAGTTCCTTTGTGAAACGGATGTAGCTAGTATTGTGAGGCGCTAACGAACTGCCTGCATTCGTATGTGTGTGTGCGCCTCTTTCTGTTAAAAGTGTATCATACACAAGTCTATGGGGGATTTTGATAGAGGCGTCCTTTGAAGAAAGGCAGGATGCCGTGGTGCTCTCCGAAGTGGTTTTTTAGTAAGTGTGCAAAATAGTCCGGCTGCATGGGTGAGTTAAATTACTTTAGCCAAGGGGTGGCTATTATCTATTTGACATGTTTGTAGTGATATCCAATCTTTAAATATCTGATTGTTAAACTTGTGTGGGTACTTACGAGTGTGTTTCTCATGTCTTTGAAACAGACGGTTCTGGCAAAGGGGGACAGAGAGCCCCGATGGATGTAGACTTTTTGGTGACTGAATACTGTCAGACATTTCACTGTTGAGTTTTTTTTAAGTTAGTCTGTAAGACTTGATTAATTCATTATTATTCATGTTAATAAAGGGTATTTTCTTATGATGCAACTCTCTCATTTTGGTTACCTGTTAGAGTGGAGAGAAAGAGGTGAGAAAGAGAGATTGTCGGAGAGAGAGAGAGAGGGGTCGCTTGGGAGAGAGAGAGAGAGAGAGAGGATTGCCGGAGAGAGAGAGAGAGAGAGAGAGAGAAGAGAGAGAGAGGGGCTGTGTGTATTAGTTTGCCTTGACGCTCGAGCTACACGTTTACCAAATGAATAATGAGGAAATCTCCTCATTACAGGTTTTGGTGGCAAGCGGTGAAAAACGGGGTATAAAAGTTTTTTTTATGCCTGGGAACGCCAATTGAAGAGATAGGTGACCAGTTAGAAAATAAAGGGGTTATGGCTTAGCGATAGTTTTCGAACGACAAAGCCTCTGTGGGATTGTGGAAAATTGTTAAATTATTAGTTTTCAGTTACTTAGTGAGGAAAAATGAGAAATATCTATCTGTTAACTGTGCTAAAGGGAGTGGGAAGGATTTTATAGGACTCAGCATTTTTCCCAGGAGTCAGCCTAGAAAAGCAGATGCGGCACTCAGTATGACTTCTGTGTGTAATGTCGAGTGCATCCCTGTGATGCCCGTACGGGTGTTGTTATTAGTGCATTATGCGAATTCCGAGTTCTTTTTGTTCCCATTATGGAGTGGTGAGTGTTAAGGAATATTTGTGTATGTTTTTTTTAAATATTTCAGTGATATGGGACTGGTTCAAGAGGTCAAAAAAAAATTTTTCTTCCCCATAGTAGCAGAAGTGACGTGTTTTCTTTATTCGCGCGTGTTTATAATAGACGTATTCGTCTTTGTTTAACACATAAGGGTGTAAAGATGTGTTTATGCATGCGAACTGTGCTTGGATAGCATATCTAGCTTAGAGACAGAGCGGCCACACAATTTTACGGGCTCAGCACATTCTGCTAACCGTGCAGAGAGGCGTATTGCAAGGGGGGGAGTATGGCCTCCCTCGGGTGATAGTTGTATGGGAGGGTACTGGTATATACCTCAGAGGGGTCCTCAGACACTGTTTAAGGGGAGATGTACTACTGGTCTGCCATCGGGAGGGGTTCTGTCGCTTGATGGGGGAGTGTCAACGCTCAGGGGGGGGGGGAAACTTTTTTTTTTGTTTTTTTTCTCATTGGGGGTGAACTCCTTTTTTTTTCTTTGTGTCGGGGTGTTGGGGGATGAGTTTGGCCTTGACAATGAATTTCCAATGCCAAGACATCAGCTGATTGATTAGTTGATGAAGTGAAACGCCCATAGAGTCTTTTTTTAGAAAAGAGATTTTTTTTCTCTCTTGGATGATGAGAAAGAAATAGAAAGAGATTTTCTTTCTAGTGAATGAAGAGAAAAGAGAACTGAAATGCATTGTATGGTATATGTTTTCCTTATGCCTTGGAAGACACAAATATATTGGGGAGACACAGATTATTATTTTTTTTTTTTTTATTGTGTTGGAGGGATTACTTTGAAAATGGTGCCGAATGGTAATGCCTGATGCCGTGAATGGTGTGCATCTGGAGAAATTGTGTGTCATAAGATTCACCATTACTGGTGTATGCTATTTGAATTTCACCCTTACTTGAAATCTTTGCAAGAGAATTGTTACTATGGAGAGTTATTATATTATTAATAATTATTATACTTGAGATGTGTCACGGGAGGGTTGCTTAAGTATAATTATCATTACGGAAGACTTGTTTTTACGAGAGATTTGAGATATTTCATGGGAGATTATTTTATAATATTACAGATAATTATTCAGGGAGAATTATTACAATGAGTTAATGGGAGATATCTTGTGTTTAATTATTTTGTTGAGTTTTTGTAACTTTGGAGAATATTTCAGTCATTCATGGGGGATGGGTTTTGCTGAATCTTGATGAATCTGACTGAATCTTGGTGAATTGTGTTGAATCTTGCTGAACTTTTGCTGAGTTTTGTGTTGAATTTTTGGAGAAGTGGACAAGCATTAACATTGGTGATGTTTTTTTTGTACTGATACTGGTGATTTTTGATAGCAAATTTCGGTGATTTTACTGATAGTGATATTTCTGATACTGAGTTTTTTTTATATATATACTAATACGTAGGTGTTGTAATGCTATCAAGGGTGGTGAAATCTTTTTTGAATTTGGGAGGAACTAACACACATTATTTTAGTTTTTTTTCTTTTTTTACGAGTTCAGCAGATAATTGCTTGACTTTCTGGTGAGTCACGGGAGATAGTTGATAATGCCGTTGATTTTTCTTTCTCCTTTTTGGAAGTTAGCCATCGCTGACACAAGTTTTTTTATCATGGGTGAATTTGAATTTATTTTTCTCTCCAGTTGGTGTGAATATTTTTTTTTTTTAATATCTCAGTTCGTGACTTAGAGTCATTATTCCGGAAAGTGTTTGTGTTTCACCTATATTTGATGCTGCAGTGAGACTTACAGGAGAATTCTTGCATGGTTTTGGAATGCATTACACACACACACACACACACACACACACACATATATATATATATATTATATATATATATATATATATATATATATATATATATATATAAGTGTGTGTGTGTGTGTTTGTGTTTGTGGTGCGGGTATGCATGTACATATATGTGTGTGCATAAATTTAATTTTTGTACAGTATTATTCAGGTATGCTATATTTTTAAACGATTTTTAAATTATAGGTGCTTGTCTCTTTCTATATATATAGGTATAGTTATTATACCAGAAAAAAAAAAAAAAAAAAAAAATATATCCGTTAATTTCTAGATAGCTCAGTGGTCAAAAGCAAATGTCTATCTTGTTTTAAATACTACTGGCGACAAATTACTTGCATAGTGAATTGGATATCAAACGAATATTTATTTAATATGTTTTTTAATAAGAGTTCCATGGCGTATGTGGCAGAAAATTCATACTCACACATACTCACGGTGTAGTATAATTGGCATGATTAATTCTGTGAATATGGAACATGGAATAAATTTTAAAAAACGTTCAGGTAAATTTTTGGTCCACGGTCTGTGCTCTCACTCCTGCATATTTGGTAGGGCCCCGCTGGAATTTATCTTACAGCCAATTGGGTTGACTTTTACGGATCTTTACAGCGCCCATCGGCACTTTGTTATCTCGCTTGTAATTTCTTTACCTTCTATTTTAGGATGTGCATATCGAAGCTAAAATCTCTCTCTCTCTCTCTCTCTCTCTCTCTCTCTCTCTCTCTCTCTCTCGCTCTCTCTCTCTCTCTCTTAGCTATAAATAATTAATTTTCACATTTTCGTTTTGCGTGTAGTATACGTAGCACTATCTGCAAATCCCTTGTATCTATCAGCAATATTCTATTAATCTATCATTATTTTCTGACAAAGATAACGTGCACTGATCCTATATGTTTTGTATGTATATGCGTGTCAGTATGTGTTTGTTTGTGTGTGTGTGTGTGTAGAGAGAGAGAGAGAGAGGGAGAGAGAGAGAGAGAGAGAGAGAGAGAGAGATATTTACCAGTGGAATAGTATATTATGAAAAGAGTACATCAATGTCAAGCAGTTCCTTGTATCACCATTTCAGTTGGGGAAGAAATGCAATAAAATAAATGAATGAATAAATAAATAATAGTTAAACGCCAGGAGAAGTGATATTCCCATAAGCGAAGAGGGGGCGGGGTTAGCGAGGGTCTATAAAAACAACGAAATCGCGGGACGGAATGTTTATAAGGAAGGCCATTAGATATTCCTCCTCGGAAGAGGACCCTCATCATGTTCCCTTATTACGTCCTGGGAGTTGGGGGGGGTGGGGGCGGGGGGTGGGAGGAGGTATAGCTTTGAAAATTTACCTTATTGCCAATCGCAACGACTTTTACAGAGCTTTACAGCGAAAACACCCTCTTTGTAACCCTGGATTCCTCCTCTCCTTCCTCCACTTCCATGTATAATTCCCCCGTTCTTTTCTCTTTTGGGCAACTTCGCGTCCCTGAGAAATTCGAGCGCTTTCCGGTTCCTCTCGAGCCTGACCTTAATTTACAGCCGGTTTCAATGACGTGGAAAGTAAAGAAGGCAAATTTCGAGAATTCAGTGCAGTCCTTTCCCCTCCTCCTCCTTCCTCTCTCTCTCTCTCTCTCTCTCTCTCTCTCTCTCTCTCTCTCTTTCTCTCAATCATTCAATGGTGATTGAAGGTTTTTTTTTTTGGTGAAGTATTTCATTCAGTCATGATTAAATTACAATCATGATAGGGAAACTTCGTCTGTCTGAAGTAGGATCATCAGAGTTATAATTGACCTAATGACAACTGGATGTTAAAAAAAAGTTAGATGGGATAATAGTTTACTCAAACTCGGTATCAAAATATCATAGGGTTTGACATCATACGTGAAGGATCCGCAGAAATTTTATTAAAAACGTGTCAAATGATACTGAGTAAATTAGGTAACGTCTTTGCTTTTCAACAGGGCTCTGTATTCTGTAGTGCAATTACGCTTAAAAATAAAATGCTAATTTTAATGAATGAATTGAAAATTCTCTCTCTCTCTCTCTCTCTCTCTCTCTCTCTCTCTCTCTCTCTCTCTCGCACACCGTTACAGTGAAGATTATTTCTACCATGTATATTTTCGCTATTTAAGTTTACTCCAATCGAAGATTATTCTTGAAATATATATGTATATTCTCACTACTTGGTTATTATGTTAAAGATTTCGTCTGCGATATGTGATCTATCCAGTTCTGTCCTAAGAAAATAGCAAACCTAGAGACTCTTTCTCACCAACCGAGACGTTAAATTGAAGTGATCCGTTTCAGTACCAAATTCTTGAGACAGAGCTCGTTTATAATATCCCTGCTGTGATTTTATGAAGTCCAGCATTAGGTAATATTTCGTAATCTGCACCAAAAGTCCTTTGTACATTCGCTGTCTTTTGATGGCAATGGCGAGGTAATGACCGTAATTATAGAATTAAGTAAGCTCCTATTGACCCTCAATTAGTTAACTTGTTCTGTTCATCGACAGTCTCATATACACATATCTGTTCAAAACTGTTTCTGCCTCTATGTATTCTGGTAATAATGAAAGTATAAAGGCCAGGATTAGGGATACTTATGAACGTTTATTAATATTCAGCAATAATTAACACTTTATCATTACTATATATCAGCATTAATTAACCTTATCACATTTTCAAAGGTCTCAAAATATCCCATTCAGAACTGGTGGTTTTATCCGGAATTAGTTGTTTTCTGAATGAATCTTTCTCTTACACATAATTTAAAATGCAATAGATGATCTATTTATTGGGGGAAGGACGAAGCGAAAGGTGCTCTCTCAATAAGACAATGAAGTGCATTCCTAATCAAAGGACCTAAAACTCAGCCGTCATGAAGAATGTATTTCTAATTTTAGAAATAAGTGACCTTCATTTATTTGTAATATGCATATTTACCCCCAGACATTTGTTCAGGATTTATTGTAGAGAGAATTAGATTTATAGATTTAACAACAGTGCCAATTTGTGCTTAGATATAACACTTCCTCCCCTATTATTAAAGGGGAACTCCCCAATTAGTAAAACGTGCAAGTCGATGGGATGTATTGGCCTTTAAGAGGAGAATTTCCAACAGGTTTGATAGGTATCTTTTCTTTTCTTGGCCAGTAGAGACCTCTGACTTCATTTTAGTGCCCCATACCAGAAATTACCGTATTTTTCGCTTACTCTGGGAGTAAACCTACAAACTACTTTGTTGTTGTTGTTGATGCTGTTGGGGGGATAGGAGAGGGCTATGGAAGAGCCTAAAAAGGTCTGAAAAAGATGTTTAGCTTTGAGTTAAAGATACAGGAATTTTAGGATAGGGTATTTGTGATTTATTCGTTAGAATGAAAATGTAAAAAATTAATAATGTGTACATTAAACATTACAGAATAATTATTTCTAATAAAATATAGCGTATTTATTTTGATTTTCGTTGGTGAAACATCGCTCTATATGACCGTAGATTTTAGCATGCGCTCCGAGTAAGCCGGAGTCTGATCACGGCTTGTTTTTTTTTGTGGGGGGGGGGGGGTGGGGGGCGTCAGAGTGAAACCATAGTAAACGGAAAATATACGATGCTGATTATTAAAAAAATTTGCCAAAGAAGAAAAAAATATATAAAAACAAAATTCAAATTCGAGTAAAAAACAAAAAAAGCCAGAAAGACAGCACGAATTTGAACACAAAGAAAAAAAAACATGGTTAATCTATACTCGCCAAAAGACATTTTCGCAATGATACTTCCAGTAAGTATGTCAAGCACTACAAAGCACTTTAGTGCACTTACCCGTTAATATACTTGGGCGCTTGGCAGTGCTTTCGCGACAGTGAAGTAGATTGAAGTGCTCTATTGCTGTCAAAGTGCATTAGCTCAAGCATTCTAAACAGCGTCAATGACAGGCACAACCGATGCTAAAAATATAATTTTCTCAGAATGTCACAATTGGTCATTTCTGTCTTGACATTCTTATGCGTGGTAAAAAGCGTTCGCTTTAAGAGCCTTATTGGTAATTGTCTGTGATGTATTTAGGGTGAGATCATTACGTTTTATGGAAGGGCGTGAAATTCAGTATGACATCTAAAGGATATATATATATATATATATATATATATATATATATATATATATTATATATATAATATATATATATATATATATATATATATACTATATATATATATATATATATATATATATATATCTATATATATATATATATATATATATATATATATATATATATATATAGTGTATGTGTGTGTGCGCGCAACATGAGTACCGCAGCTTATATAGGTCACACAGACTAGATTCTCATGTGAAGTTGCTAAAACATATGAAGTGAACAGTTCAGAAAAGTGTTCTGCAAGAGGCCGCATTAGAATTCGGGCAGTAGTGTAGTATGTATGTATGTATAAATACACCGTCGATTAAGAAAGATTACATGATGAACAAACAAATAAAAACTAAAAACAAACCTAAAATCAAACCGAAATGAGTAAGACGGACTTTGATTGCTGCCACCATTTCGATGCGTCGACGAAGAATAAAACGAACGGCGGTAATTTCGAGGAATTATCCACTCATGCGATCCGAAGGGACAAAGGAGCTTTAGCCCCCCTGTGTCAGCGGCTAACGGTGTTATGCACCTTTGTCTGGCAAGCCATTTACGTGGAGGGCTTTCAGCGGCACGGCCGAGGGATATTGAAAACCTATACATTTGCTGAAATATCTCTCTGTATGTGTGGTTTGGCTGGCAAGTGTCTAATGCTCATTGATTTCGACTTAGCCGGTGATCTATTTAGATAGCGGAGTGCCTCTCGGAGGCTGGTTGAAAGACAGGCGTGTAGACAGGCGAGAGAGAGAGAGAGAGAGAGAGAGAGAGAGGAGAGAGAGATAGAGAGAGAGAGAGAGAGAGAGAGAGAGAATCGGAATAGGATACCTTGAGAAAATTTAGTGAGATAAGTCTTACCCTTGAATTTGCAAAATTAATTCAAAAACTAAGAAGTGCCAGACGCATGATCATGGCAAACTTTAACCTTGAATAAAAAAGAAAAACATACGAGGTTAGAGGGCTGCAATTTGGTACGGTTGATGATTGGCGTTTGGATAACCAACATACTAATTTGCAGCCCTCTGGCCTCAGTAGGTTTCAAGATCTGAGGGCTGACAGACAAAATCCATCTAAGTAGTTTCCTTTTGCAGAAAACTAAAAATCTTAAATTTCCAAATGCATAAAGAATCTCAAATCTTAAACTTATCAGAATCACCTACAGACAAGCAAAGTTTCCATTTTCTACGAATAAAATCTCTTCGAATCCATCTTAGACTTTATTTTGATGCAAACGTAAGCCTTCGACTGGACAAAATTAATCTGTCAGATTGTTTAACGGGCCAGTTGAGTTCAGAGGCGGCATCAGCTTTATGGGCGGGGCTGGTTAAGTTAACATCTTTTGGCCCCCAAAAATACCCTTCCTTCCATTCAGAATACCCTTCCAGCAGCCTATTTGCGTAAATTCCTATGTCAAGGTGGTCTATCATCGACGATTTTGATGTTTGGTGTTGATCGTATTCATAAATTTCTCTCTCTTTTTCTCTCTCACTCTCTCGCTCTCTCAATATATATATATATATATATATATATATATATATATATATATATATATATATATATATATACATATATATATTATATATATATATATATAGAGTTAGTTTCTGTGTGTGTTTGTGTAAACTTGACGACTTACAGAATTGTTCTGTGAACTAATGCATTTAATAAAAGGACCTCATTTGAGCATAATGGTATCTGGCAGCAATATTTATTTGAAAAGTTTTGTTAAATCTCCGAGATTGCTGCTTCAGCTGCATTGATTTTAAAGAAATTCTTTTCTATTCTTCTTATTACGGCTTTTTCGATGTTACATAGACTGGTGAGTACGTGCCTAAGGAAAAGTAAAGAAAGATTGATTTATAAATACTATTTAGTCAAATACTATTTAAGTCAAATACGGTGTGCATTATCCGTAGTTTTAATACGATTATAATTTAATAGTATATATTAATTAACAGTATATAATTTACACCAGATTCGACTTACTGTAAAATAATATTTACAAATGAATCTATCCTGTCTTTTCCCATAGCACGATACTCG